>NC_092237.1:42521255-42623755 GCF_036320965.1 Panulirus ornatus
CACAGAAAAACCTGAGGAATAATGCTAAGGAAAAGCTTACCCTTAATGGTGACTTAATTCCATGCTACACCATCGTCTCTAAAAGTGGCATTCCCAAAGCTACACAAAAGGGGTGAACCAGATCCAAACACAGATATCTTTAGTGTTTGCTAACTGCCAGAGACTATTTTTTCTAACCTCATCCAATGGAAGTTTCTCACAAAAAGTCAAGGTAAATGAATCTTTTCCTACATCTTAGATGTAAAAGTAGTCCCAACTTCTTGATTCACCTAAAAATATTCCTTGCCCAAGAAGACGATAAAAGAGCCTGGATAAATTAAGCAATGTTCTAATGAGTTCTCTGAGATAAAGGAATTCTGAGAATTCTGACTGGTCAAACAGAAATATGCTTCAACAGAAATTTTGAAGCACTGAAAAGAAATATGTTTATTCTTATTTTCAACCTACTTAAGCAAGCAATATGGGTTCTGATTAACCTTTACCCACAAAGGATGATCTTCCAGATAAAAAACATTGTATACTTCTCCAATTTCATGGGGGAGGGTGATGAACTAATGAATGGCAGAACAATGAACTAATGAATAGCAGACCCTTGTTACATATGTAATTATATATGATAATGATGGTTTTTTCTAAGAATGATATTTTTCTACAAATGCCGAAACACACTTCATGTTTTTTTTAAAAGGTACATATTACAAAATTATTTTTGTATCTTTCATCATTCAAACTTTTCTTTACCATTTACATCTTTTCTTTCTTTCAAACTGTTTGCCATTTCCCGCATTAGCGAGGTAGCGTTAAGAACAGAGGACTGGGTTTACATAAACATATGATATAATTTACAGAATACATATGAGCAGAAGTGAATCATAGGGTGGGGGAGGGGGCGAAAATCCTGGGAGCCTTAAAGAATGTGTGGAAGTCGAGAACATTATCTCGGAAAGCAAAAATGGCTATGTTTGAAGGAATAGTGGTTCCAACAATGTTGTACGGTTGCGAGGCGTGGGCTATGGATAGAGTTGTGCGCAGGAGGGTGGAAGTGCTGGAAATGAGATGTTTGAGGACAATGTGTGGTGTGAGGTGGTTTGATCGAGTAAGTAATGTAAGGGTAAGAGAGATGTGTGGAAATAAAAGGAGCGTGGTTGAGAGAGCAGAAGAGGGTGTTTTGAAATGGTTTGGGCACATGGAGAGAATGAGTGAGGAAAGATTGACCAAGAGGATATATGTGTCGGAGGTGGAGGGAACGAGGAGAAGTGAAAAAGATTTTGAGTGATCGGGGCCTGAACATGCAGGAGGGTGAAAGGCGGGCAAGGAATAGAGTGAATTGGATCGATGTGGTATACCGGGGTTGACGTGCTGTCAGTGGATTGAATCAGGGCATGTGAAGCGTCTGGGGTAAACCATGGACAGTTGTGTGGGGCCTGGATGTGGAAAGGGAGCTGTGGTTTCGGGCTTTATTGCATGACAGCTAGAGACTGAGTGTGAACGAATGGGGCCTTTGTTGTCTTTTCCTAGCGCTACCTCGCACACATGAGGAGGGAGGGGGATGGTATTCCATGTGTGGCGAGGTGGCGATGGGAATGAATGAAGGCAGACAGTGTGAATTATGTGCATGGGTATATATGTATGTGTCTGTGTGTGTATATATATGTGTACACTGAGATGTATAGGTATGTATATTTGCGTGTGTGGACGTGTATGTATATACATGTGTATGGGGGTGGGTTGGGCCATTTCTTTCGTCTGTTTCCTTGCGCTACCTCGCAAACGCAGGAGACAGCGACAAAGCAAAATAAATAAATAAAAAATATGCTTATTTACATTAAAGATTATAAGAGAAATTGTTTATCATAATTTTTTTTTACAATAGTGATTCTACATGGTGCTTTCAGAAAAGATGATGGTTACACTTATTTTTTAACCATGCAGTGGTGTTTAAGATGCATCATATTTTTTTCAGTTGTGTTCTTAGGTACCTAGTGACATCTAAGGATAGGATGTGAAGTCATACATCAGCTACAAATTTAAAAGATGCCAATGAAAGTTAATTACACAACTCATAGGACTATGTCCTCAGTAATATCATGATGATGGGATGGCTTAATGAAAGAGTTGAGGTTTTAACTGTATATCGTATATTAATGGGAGTGAAGGTTGTGCAAGGGTTTTTTCTGGTTGGATTTTGTGTAGGTTTTCATGTTTAAGGGTGTACTGGGTTTTTGGCCAAGTTTTGAGTAGTTTCATATGTACGTTTTTGCATTCTTTGAGAAAATGGATGTCAGCGAATTGGGTTAGAAGTGCTTCATGTGAGAGATCTGGGCTGGTATAGCAAGTGAGGATTTTCCTCAACATGCACCAGAGTTAGTTTTGTGGGTTTTATGGGTCACTGTGTTGAGGAAGGATGCCAGTTTGCCTTTCGATAATTGGTTAGAGATAGAGTTGTTTAGAGTTTTGATTTGTTCTGTGATTTTGTCTGAGCTGGATTCTCTACTTTATGAAGTTTGCAACTTGCATGGAGAAGTTTGCATTATATATATTTCTAAGTTCTTGTGGTATGTGGTTTTGATTTTCTCAGCTTTTGATACTGATGTACCATGAAATGGCATGATTTAGGGATAGAAAATCCCTATGTGAACTTTTAGAGCTTGGATTCCTTGTGCCAATCTGATTTCCTGTAGTTTAAGTATTTCTGGTGTCTATTTGGGCCATGTAGAGTGTTATCAGAATGAGCAAGTAAGCAGAGAACATTTCACAGACCATGCTCCATGTGATTCTTGTGTGTAATGCTGATGTGAAAAAGATAATGTCTTGTGAGGGTAGCTGTTGGAGGGCTGGGAGTATAGTTGCATAGACTGAGGATGTTGAAAGGATGTGTTGGTTCATGAGAAGTTCACCTTGGGAATCTTAGCTGTGAGTGTTGAGCCAAGAGGGATGGTGGTCACTGAAATTTCCACAGACAGATGTGTATTGTACATAACTGTCTTCCTGCCTGATGAGTCCCTTCCTTCTTCTGTGGGGCCATCATAGTTACTCAGGAAGCCAGTCAATTCCCCTGGGTGGAACCACATTGATTTCTAATTTTTGCCACAATTCCGGCTAATTTATTGTACACTCCTACCCAACCTGTGAGTGGTGGAGCAAGAGAGAATGCAGAGTGTACAAAAGGTCAGGGACTGGGCCTCAGTGATTGAAATGCATTATAGGTTCTATAGTGTGAAAAGTGTTAACATGGAGTGGGTAACACAATGAATGATTTGGCAAATTACATGGAAAATGAAGTTTACAACAGTTGAAAAACAGTTACTGAATTACATATCCAGATAAATAAGACAAGAACTATTTACAATAACCAAATTTATGATACTTTAAGTATCCAAGGTAAAACACTGTTATTGATGAAATGTTTCCTCATATCTTGTAACGTTTGGCAAGCATCATCTCTGAACTCTGATTTTACAACAATCAAGGATGTAATCTCCAAGATGTGAGCATTACTTTGTAGGCAAAGTTTACATTTGGTCTGTTTATTATCAACAGATGGGGCAAACTTCCATGAGTATCTATAGCCAAGCCTAAGTCAGGCAACAACAACATTGAGGTGCATACTAATCCTATTGGTGGATACAGCTGTATGTATATGGATCTTTCTGCATGATTCTATGGTGATAAATGGACCTGCTTGTGTTAATTTCACTACTCCTTAAGTGTAAAAGATTTTGTTCGTGTTCTTTTTGAGTGATGGTTTTTAGGCTACTCATTGGTAGACCCAGGGGGTAATCAACTGGTCAGAGAGTTTAGTGGTGCTGTGTGTATGTCTAAAAGGGGAAAGAGTGAGGCAGCTGAGCAGTTGTGTCCACCATCTTAACTGTGGTAAATGAAATGTGGGCATGAAAAGTCCTGAGACATGCTGAATTGGTGTTGGGAGTGCTGTAGGGATGAATGATGTCCTGAGTGTAAGTGACAAAGAGTAACTCAGAGACATCTGGGTAGTGTTGTTTCAGATAGGTGTATGACTGGTAGTGTGATGTTCAAGACCTAGTTAGGAGGGTGGCTGTTTAGTGCTTGTAGGGTTGTTTTGGAGTGTATTCATTTCATCACTGTTGTTTCCTGGGGATGGGGGAATCTTTGACTATAGGTTACTGAAGTGTTGCTAGATAGCCAATTACTGTTTTGAATGCTCTGTTTTATGTGATTTGCAACTTTATTACATGATATTTGCACTTAATAGGATGGATGACCAAGTAGGTATGGCATAGTTTAGGGGAGTGGATGAACTGTTTCTAGAGGATACTAAAGGATTCCTTATCTAGTCCAATTCTGGACACAAGTTAATGTCCTGTGAGTATTTAGGTTATTTGATGCTTTTATGTTAATATTTGTAGTAAGGGGTGAATGTAATGTATGTTTCACATGAGATGGCTAAAGTAGTTGGAGCTGCAGTCTATGGGGACAAGGGTGAAAAAAATACTTTCCACATATTTAATGCATGTCACAGAAGGCAACTGAAAGGTGCTGGAGAATGGGGATGAAAAATCTTCCCCCCCCTTCAAATTCAGTTTCTAAAAGCTGTAAGAGAAGAAGAAGCCATGTGAGGAGTGCTCCTCCTCCTCAAAGGCTCAAACTGACAATCAGAACAGAAATATGAGAAATATTCAAATAAATTTAATGCAAAGTATCTTAGCTCCCCTAAGGATAGGGGAGAAAGAATACTTCTCACGTATTCCCTGCGTGTCGGAGCGGGGGGCTGGAAACCTTCCCTCTCGTTTTTAATTTTCCAAAAGAAGGAACAGAGAAAGGGGCCTAGTGAGGATATTCCCTGAAAGGCTCAGTCCTCTGTTCTTAACGCTACCTTGCTAATGTAGGAAATCGCGAATAGTATGGAAAAAAAAAATCTTGCTTCCATCCTTCCTTGATATTCTTCCAGTTCTTAATAAAGTCCTCCATTATTTTAGTTGATCTGATATGAATACAAGCTGAATGAGCTTGGATGTGACCAAGATAAGAAGGGAGAAGCGGGTAAAATGTTTGAGGAGACGAAGCTGAATTTTTTAGCTTTGAGTATGTCTCAGCTTAAGAGGAAAGAGGAAAGAATGGTTTAGGAATGTCTTGGGGTTAAAGTCAGAGGAAGAGCTAAGGAAGGAGTTGTAGTTGTGAGAGTGTAAGGAAGTGAGACCCAAACTAATGTGAGTAAATATTTTAGTAGATTATGAGCAGTGGATGATAATTATAAGTGCTTGTGCAATTGGTAACTTTGTCCAATGGTTTTATTAAGTCAAGAAAACCAGTGTGCATTCTTTTTTCCTAAACTTAACTTTCACATATGTCATTGTAATGAGCTAATATTGAGCTTTGTTTTCTCCGGGTACAATCATACGATAGACTTCATGATTAGATGGTTTCACGTATGTCCTTTAATCACTCTCAAAAACGTTATTTACATACTAAGTAAAGGTAACTTGTCTGTATTGTTTGAGTATTAGCTTGGATCCTCCTTGGTGTATTGGGGTTACATAAGCCAATATGTGAATGAAAACAAATATGCAATAATCAAGACTGTGCTTTAATGACAACATCACTGGTTTCACTTTTGCTATTTTTGTCTTTCTGAATATGGCTGGAATTCCATCTGGTCTGGAGCCAAAGTTTCTCAGAACTGATTAACCTCTCTGCTTACATCAACTTTTTTTTTTTTTTACTTGATCGCCATTTCCCATGTCAGAGATAGCACCTGGAACAGACAAAGAAGGGTCACATCCACTCACATCCATTCTCTTCCTGTCATTTGTAATGAACTAAAACCATTCCAGTTCACTCTATCCCATGCATGCCTTTCACCCTGTAGCATATTCTGGCCCCATCTGCTCAAAATTTTTTTTATTCCATCCTTCCATCTCCTGTTCCCTCCACTTCTGATACATATATCCTCTTCATCAACCTTTCCTCACTCATTCTCTCCATATATCCAATGCATTGCAACACACCTTTTTCAGCTCTCTCAACTCTTACTCTTTCATTATCTATTCGATCAAACCTCTTCACAACACATACTGTCCTCAAACATTTCATCCAACACATCCACCCTCTACCACACAGCCTTATTTACAGCCCATGCTCACATCCATATAATATTATTGGGACTAGTAGTACTTCAAAATACCCATTTTTGCCCTCCAAGATAACATTTTGTCTTTCCACACATTCTTCAGTGCTCCCAGAACCTTCACCCCCTTTCCCACCCTATGACTCATCTACGCTTCCATGGTTCCATTCACTGCTATGTCCACTCCCAAGTATCTAAAACACTTCAATTTTTTCAAGCTTTCTCCATTCAAACGTACACCCAAACTAACCTGACCCTCAACCGTGCTAAACCTCATAACCTTGCTTTTATTCACATTTACTCTCAACTTCCTCCTTTCACATACACTTTCAAACTCAGTCATCAGCTTTTGTAGTTTCCCATTCAAATCCACCACCATCAACAAACAACAAATGGCTCACTTCCCAGGCTCTCTCATCTCTCACAGTCTGCATATTTGCTCCCCTCTCCATGACTCGTGCATTTACCCCTTTCACCAACCCACCCATGAACAAACTGAACAACCATGGTGACATCACTTACCCCAGTTGCAGACCACCCTTCACTTAGAACAATTCACTCCTCTTTCTTCTTACTTGTACACATGCCTTACACCCTTGATAAAAACTTCTCTTCCTCTAGCAGCTTTCCTCCCACACCATATATTCTTAAGACACATATAAATCCATCTACTTCTGTCTGCATTTCTCACACACATTCCTCAAAGCATGATCCACACATCCTCTACCACTTCTGAAACCACACTGCTCCTCCCCATTCTAATGTTCTGTACATGCTTTCATCCTCTTGATCAATATAGTGTCATACGACATACTAGGTATACTCAAAAAACTTATACCTGTTTGAACATTCACCTTTATTCCCCTTGCCTTTATACAACAGCACCAAATATGCATTCCATCAATCCTCAAGCACATCAACATGATCCATAAAAAGACTGAAAATCCTTATCAACTAATTTCAAGATCTTTTCTTTATTTATTTATTATACTTTGTCACTGTCTCCTGCATTAGCAAGGCAGCACAAGGAAACATTTGAAAGAATAGCCCAACATACACATGTATATACATAAATGCCCACACATGCACATATACATACCTATACATTTCAAAGTATACATACATATACATACACAGACATATACATATATACACATGTACATATTCATACCTGCTGCCTTCATCCATTCCTGTCGCCACCCCGCCACACATGAAATGGCACCCCCCTCTCCCTGCGCATGCGTGGGACATAGTGCTAGGAAAAACAACAAAGGCCATATTCGTTCACACTCGGTCTCTAGCTGTCATATATAATGCACAGAAACCACAGCTCCCTTTCCACATCCAGGCCCCACAAAACTTTCCATGGTGTACCCCAGATGCTTCACATGCCCTAGTTCAATCCATTGACAGCACATCTACCCGGTGTACCACATCGTTCCAGTTCACTATATTCCTTGCACACCTTTCACCCTCCTGCATGCTCAGGCCCCGATAGCTCAAAATCTTTTTCACTCCATCCTTCCACCTCCAATTTGGTCTCCCACTTCTCGTTCCCTCTACCTCTGACACATATATCCTCTTTGTCAATCTTTCCTCACTTATTCTCTCCATGTGACCAAACCATTTCAAAACACCATCTTCTGCTCTCTCAACCACACTCTTTTTACTACCACATATCTTTCTTACCCTTTCATTACTTACTTAATCAAACCACCTCACACCACATATTGTCCTCAAACATCTCATTTCCAACACCTCCACCCTCCTCCGCACAACTCTATCTATGGCCCACGCCTCGCAACCGTACAACATTGTTGGAACCACTATTCCTTCAAACATACCCAGTTTTGCTTTCCAAAATAATGTACTCACCTTCCACACATTTTTCAACGCTCCCAGAACTTTCGCCCCATCCCCCACCCTGTGACTCACTTCCACTTCCATGGTTCCATCAGCTGCCAAATCCACTCCCAGATATCTAAAACACTTGACTTCCTCCAATTTTTCTCCATTCAAACTTACCTCTCAATTGACTTGTCCCTTAACCTGACTTTACCTAATAACCTTGCTCTTATTCACATTTACTCTTAACTTTCTTCTTTCACACACTTTACCAAACTCAGTCACCAGCTTCTGCAATTTCTAACCCAAATCAGCCACCAGACCTGTATCATCAGCAAACAACAAATGACTCACTTCCCAAGCCCTCTCATTCACAATAGACAATGTACTTGCCCCTCTCTCCAAAACTCTTGCATTCACTTCCCTAACAACCCCATCCATAAACAAATTAAACAACCGTGGAGACATCACGCACCCCTGCCACAAATCGACATTCACTGAGAACCAATCACTTTCCTCTCTTCCTACTCGTACACATGCCTTACATCCTCGATAAAAACTTTTCACAACATCTAGCAACTTTCCTCCCACACCATATGTTCTTACTACCTTCCACATAGCATCTCTATCAACTCTATCATATGCCTTCTCCGGATCCATAAATGCTACATACAAATCCATTTGCTTTTCTAAGTGTGTCTCACATACTTTCTTCAAAGCAAACTCCTGATCCACACATCCTCTACCACTTCTGAAACCACACTGCGCTTCCCCAATCTGATGCTCTGTCCATGCTTTAACCCTCTCAATCAATGCCCTCCCATAAAATTTCCCAGGAATGCTCCACAAACTTATACCTCTGTAATTTGAGCACTCACTCTTATCCCCCTTGCCTTTGTACAATGGCACTATGCATGCATTCCGCCAATTCTCAGGCATCTCACCATGAGTCATACATACATTAAATATCCTCACCAAACAGTCAACAACACAGTCACCCCCTTTTTTAATAAATTCCACTGCAATACCATCCAAACCCGCTGCCTTGCTGGCTTTCATCTTCTGCAAAGCTTTTACTACCTCATCTCTGTTTACCAAATCATTCTCCCTAACCATCTCACTTCGCACACCACCTCGACCAAAACACCCTATATCTGCCACTCCATCATTGAACACATTCAACAAACCTTCAAAATACTCAATCCATCTCCTCACATCACCACTAACTGTTATTACCTTCCCATTAGCCCCCTTCACCAATGTTCCCATTTGTTCTCTTGTCTTATGCACTGTATTTACCTCCTTCCAAAACATCTTTTTATTCTCCCTAAAATTTAATGATACTCTCTCACCTCAACTCTCATTTGCCCTCTTTTTCACCTCTTGCACCTTTCTCTTAACCTCCTACCTCTTTCTTTTCTACATCTCCCAGTCATTTGCACTATCTCCCTGCAAAACTCGTCCAAATTCCTCTTTCTTCTCTTTCACTAATAATCTTACTTCTTCACCCCACCACTTACTACCCTTTCTAATCTGCACACCTCTCACGCTTCTCATGCCACAAGCATCTTGTGCGCAAGCCATCACTGCTTCCTTAAATACATCCCATTCCTCCCCCACTCCCCTTATGTCCTTTGCTCTCATCTTTTTCCATTCTGCAGTCAGTCTCTCCTTGTACTTCCTCACACAAGTCTCCTTCTCAAGCTCACTTACTTTCACCACTCTCTTCACCCCAACATTTTTTCTTCTTTTCTGAAAACCTCTACAAATTTTCACCTTTGCCTCTGCAAGATAATGATCAGACATCCCTCCAGTTGCACCTCCCAGCATATCAACATCCAAAAGTCTCTTTTTCACGTGCCTATCAATTAACACATAATCCAATAACGCTCTCTGGCCGTTTCTCCTATTTACATACGTATACGTATATATATCTTTTTAAACCAGGTATTCCCAATCACCAGTCCTTTTTCAGCACACAAATCTACAAGCTCTTCACCATTTCCAACACTGAACACCCCATGTACACCAATTATTCCTTCAACTGCCACATTACTCACCTTTGCATTCAAATCACCCATCACTATAACCCAGTCTCGTGCATCCAAAAAACTAACACATTTACTCAGCTGCTCCCAAAACACTTGCCTCTCATGCCCTGGTTCATAGGTACCAGTAATCACCCATCTCTCTCCATCCACTTTCACTTTTACCCATATCAATCTAGAGTTTACTTTCTTACACTCTATCACACACTCCCACCACTCTTGTTTCAGGAGTAGTGCTACTCCTTCCCTTGCTCTTGTCCTCTCACTAACCCCTGACTTTACTCCCAGAACATTCCCAAACCACTCTTCCCCTTTACACTAGAGCTTTGTTTCACTCAGAGCTAGAACATCCGTGTTCCTTTCCTCAAGCATACTACCTATCTCTCCTTTTTTCTCATCTTAGTTACATCCACACACATTCAGACACCCCAATCTGAGCCTTTGAGGAGGATGAGCACTCCCCGCATGACTCCTTCTTCTGTTTCCAGTTTTAGAAAGTTAAAATACAAGGAGGGGAGGGTTTCTAGCCCCCTGCTCCCATCCCCTTTAGTCGCCTTCTACAACACGTGAGGAATGCATGGGAAGTATTCTTTCTCCCCTATCCCCAGGGATAATTTTTTTTTTTAATTTGCTTTGTCACTGTCTCCCGCGTTAATGAGGTAGCGCAAGGAAACAGACGAAAGAATGGCCCAACCCACCCACATACACATGTATATACATACACATCCACACACAGCACATATACATATCTATACATCTCAATGTGTATATATATATATATATATATATATATATATATTATCCCTGGGGATAGGGGAGAAAGAATACTTCCCACGTATTCCCTGCGTGTCGTAGAAGGCGACTAAAAGGGAAGGGAGCGGGGGGCTGGAAATCCTCCCCTCTTGTTTTTTTTTTAATTTTCCAAAAGAGGGAACAGAGAAGGGGGCCAGGTGAGGATATTCCCTCAAAGGCCCAGTCCTCTGTTCTTAACGCTACCTCGCTATCGCGGGAAATGGTGAATAGTATGAATATATATATATATATATATATATATATATATATATATTTTTTTTTTTTTGCCGCTGTCTCCCGCATTTGCGAGGTAGCGCAAAGAAACAGACGAAAGAAATGGCCCAACCCACCCCCATACACATATATATACATACGTCCACACACGCTAATATACATACCTACACAGCTTTCCATGGTTTACCCCAGACGCTTCACATGCCCCGATTCAATCCACTGACAGCACGTCAACCCCGGTATACCACATCGCTCCAATTCACTCTATTCCTTGCCCTCCTTTCACCCTCCTGCATGTTCAGGCCCCGATCACACAAAATCTTTTTCACTCCATCTTTCCACCTCCAATTTGGTCTCCCTCTTCTCCTTGTTCCCTCCACCTCCGACACATATATCCTCTTCGTCAATCTTTCCTCACTCATTCTCTCCATGTGCCCAAACCATTTCAAAACACCCTCTTCTGCTCTCTCAACCACGCTCTTTTTATTTCCACACATCTCTCTTACCCTTACGTTACTTACTCGATCAAACCACCTCACACCACACATTGTCCTCAAACATCTCATTTCCAGCACATCCATCCTCCTGCGCACAACTCTATCCATAACCCACGCCTCGCAACCATACAACATTGTTGGAACCACTATTCCTTCAAACATACCCATTTTTGCTTTCCGAGATAATGTTCTCGACTTCCACACATTCTTCAAGGCCCCCAGAATTTTCGCCCCCTCCCCCACCCTATGATCCACTTCCGCTTCCATGGTTCCATCCGCTGCCAGATCCACTCCCAGATATCTAAAACACTTCACTTCCTCCAGTTTTTCTCCATTCAAACTCACCTCCCAGTTGACTTGACCCTCAACCCTACTGTACCTAATAACCTTGCTCTTATTCACATTTACTCTTAACTTTCTTCTTTCACACACTTTACCAAACTCAGTCACCAGCTTCTGCAGTTTCTCACATGAATCAGCCACCAGCGCTGTATCATCAGCGAACAACAACTGACTCACTTCCCAAGCTCTCTCATCCCCAACAGACTTCATACTTGCCCCTCTTTCCAAAACTCTTGCATTCACCTCCCTAACAACCCCATCCATAAACAAATTAAACAACCATGGAGACATCACACACCCCTGCCGCAAACCTACATTCACTGAGAACCAATCACTTTCCTCTCTTCCTACACGTACACATGCCTTACATCCTCGATAAAAACTTTTCACTGCTTCTAACAACTTGCCTCCCACACCATATATTCTTAATACCTTCCACAGAGCATCTCTATCAACTCTATCATATGCCTTCTCCAGATCCGTAAATGCTACATACAAATCCATTTGCTTTTCTAAGTATTTCTCACATACATTCTTCAAAGCAAACACCTGATCCACACATCCTCTACCACTTGTGAAACCACACTGCTCTTCCCCAATCTGATGCTCTGTACATACCTTCACCCTCTCAATCAATACCCTCCCATATAATTTACCGGGAATACTCAACAAACTTATACCTCTGTAATTTGACCACTCACTCTTATCCCCTTTGCCTTTGTACAATGGCGCTATGCACGCATTCCGCCAATCCTCAGGCACCTCACCGTGAGTCATACATACATTAAATAACCTTACCAACCAGTCAACAATACAGTCACCCCCTTTTTTGATAAATTCCACTGCAATACCATCCAAACCTGCTGCCTTGCCGGCTTTCATCTTCCGCAAAGCTTTTACTACCTCTTCTCTGTTTACCAAATCATTTTCCCAAACCCTCTCACTTTGCACACCACCTCGACCAAAACACCCTATATCTGCCACTCTATCATCAAACACATTCAACAAACCTTCAAAATACTCACTCCATCTCCTTCTCACATCACCACTACTTGTTATCACCTCCCCATTTGCGCCCTTCACTGAAGTTCCCATTTGCTCCCTTGTCTTACGCACTTTATTTACCTCCTTCCAGAACATCTTTTTATTCTCCCTAAAATTATATATATATATATATATATATATATATATATATATATATATATATATATATTGGCGATGAAATGTTTTCTGCGAAAACATTTCATCGCCGTGACGGGAACTGTGTCCTTCAGCATGGCAAGGAAATTGCCCATCGCTGACCAACACTTCCACTGGACCTCTATCATCACCTCATTAAGATCATCGTGTGTCAAGACATCATATAAAGCGCCTCTTCGCAAACGGAACTACCTTGGCCCACCAGTGATGCTACTACGTTTGTAAATCGGAAACCATTGCAACACAAACCCCGCCAGGTGGTAGAGTTTCCCGCAGTGTATCGAGACAGACTTCCCCAGAACTTTTTTTTAAAGGGGAAGTAAATGTTTATAGTTGTGTTACTGGAGTGATAGTTTTCATACATGGTGTTTTGACAAGAAAATAGTGAAACTGGAGAAAAATGTAGCTTAGACATTGAAGCTTATTGATACAGTGGTTAAATTGATGAGAACTGCTATTGACGTTTGTGTAAATAAATTATACATTTCCTTTTTCCATAGCCAGAGGTTGAACCATTATGTGACATTCATTTTTTCATTCATTTCAGGCTAGAAGTTTCAGTTTTCTAAATTGTTTCTTACATTTTTTCATATGTATATATGTGTATGTGTGTGTGTGTGTATATGTGCGTATGTATGTGTATGTGTGTGTATGTGTATATGTATATATATATATGTATATTATCCCTGGGGATAGGGGTGAAAGAATACTTCCCACGTATTCCTCGCGTGTCGTAGAAAGCGACTAGAGGGGACGGGAGCGGGGGCCAGAAATTCTCCCATCCTTGTATTAACTTTCTAAAATGGGAAACAGAAGAAGGAGTCACGCGGGGAGTGCTCATCCTCCTCGAAGGCTCAGAGTGGGGTGCCTAAATGTGTGTGGATGTAACCAAGATGTGAAAAAAGGAGAGATAGGTAGTATGTTTGAGGAAAGGAACCTGGATGTTTTGGCTCTGAGTGAAACAAAGCTCAAGGGTAAAGGGGAAGAGTGGTTTGGGAATGTCTGGGGAGTAAAGTCAGGGGTTAGTGAGAGGACAAGAGCAAGGGAAGGAGAAGCAATACTCCTGAAACAGGAGTTGTGGGAGTATGTGATAGAATGTAAGAAAGTAAATTCTCGATTAATATGGGTAAAACTGAAAGTTGATGGAGAGAGGTGGGTGATTATTGGTGCATATGCACCTGGGCATGAGAAGAAAGATCATGAGAGGCAAGTGTTTTGGGAGCAGCTGAATGAGTGTGTTAGTGGTTTTGATGCACGAGACCGGGTTATAGTGATGGGTGATTTGAATGCAAAGGTGAGTAATGTGGCAGTTGAGGGAATAATTGGTATACATGGGGTGTTCAGTGTTGTAAATGGAAATGGTGAAGAGCTTGTAGATTTATGTGCTGAAAAAGGACTGATGATTGGGAATACCTGGTTTAAAAAGCGAGATATACATAAGTATACTTATGTAAGTAGGAGAGATGGCCAGAGAGCATTATTGGATTACATGTTAATTGACAGGCGTGCGAAAGAGAGAATTTTGGATGTTAATGTGCTGAGAGGTGCAACTGGAGGGATGTCTGATCATTATCTTGTGGAGGCTAAGGTGAAGATTTGTATGGGTTTTCAGAAAAGAAGAGTGAATGCTGGGGTGAAGAGAGTGGTGAGAGTAAGTGAGCTTGGGAAGGAGACCTGTCTGAGGAAGTACCAGGAGAGACTGAGTAACGAATGGAAAAAGGTGAGAACAATGGAAGTAAGGGGAGTGGGGGAGGAATGGGATGTATTTAGGGAATCAGTGATGGATTGCACAAAAGATGCTTGTGGTATGAGAAGAGTGGGAAGTGGGTTGATTAGAAAGGGTAGTGAGTGGTGGGATGAAGAAGTAAGAGTATTAGTGAAAGAGAAGAGAGAGGCATTTGGACGATTTTTGCAGGGCAAAAATGCAATTGAGTGGGAGATGTATAAAAGAAAGAGACAGGAGGTCAAGAGAAAGGTGCAAGAGGTGAAAAAAAGGGCAAATGAGAGTTGGGGTGAGAGAGTATCATTAAATTTTAGGGAGAATAAAAAGATGTTCTGTAAGGAGGTAAATAAAGTGCGTAAGACAAGGGAGCAAATGGGAACTTCAGTGAAGGGCGCAAATGGGGAGGTGATAACAAGTAGTGGTGATGTGAGAAGGAGATGGAGTGAGTATTTTGAAGGTTTGTTGAATGTGTTTGATGATAGAGTGGCAGATATAGGGTGTTTTGGTCGAGGTGGTGTGCAAAGTGAGAGGGTTAGGGAAAATGATTTGGTAAACAGAGAAGAGGTAGTGAAAGCTTTGCGGAAGATGAAAGCCGGCAAGGCAGCAGGTTTGGATGGTATTGCAGTGGAATTTATTAAAAAAGGGGGTGACTGTATTGTTGACTGGTTGGTAAGGTTATTTAATGTATGTATGACTCATGGTGAGGTGCCTGAGGATTGGCGGAATGCGTGCATAGTGCCATTGTACAAAGGCAAAGGGGATAAGAGTGAGTGCTCAAATTACAGAGGTATAAGTTTGTTGAGTATTCCTGGTAAATTATATGGGAGGGTATTGATTGAGAGGGTGAAGGCATGTACAGAGCATCAGATTGGGGAAGAGCAGTGTGGTTTCAGAAGTGGTAGAGGATGTGTGGATCAGGTGTTTGCTTTGAAGAATGTATGTGAGAAATACTTAGAAAAGCAAATGGATTTGTATGTAGCATTTATGGATCTGGAGAAGGCATATGATAGAGTTGATAGAGATGCTCTGTGGAAGGTATTAAGAATATATGGTGTGGGAGGAAAGTTGTTAGAAGCAGTGAAAAGTTTTTATCGAGGATGTAAGGCATGTGTACGTGTAGGAAGAGAGGAAAGTGATTGGTTCTCAGTGAATGTAGGTTTGCGGCAGGGGTGTGTGATGTCTCCATGGTTGTTTAATTTGTTTATGGATGGGGTTGTTAGGGAGGTAAATGCAAGAGTTTTGGAAAAGGGGCAAGTATGAAGTCTGTTGGGGATGAGAGAGCTTGGGAAGTGAGTCAGTTGTTGTTCGCTGATGATACAGCGCTGGTGGCTGATTCATGTGAGAAACTGCAGAAGCTGGTGACTGAGTTTGGTAAAGTGTGTGGAAGAAGAAAGTTAAGAGTAAATGTGAATAAGAGCAAGGTTATTAGGTACAGTAGGGTTGAGGGTCAAGTCAATTGGGAGGTGAGTTTGAATGGAGAAAAACTGGAGGAAGTGAAGTGTTTTAGATATCTGGGAGTGGATCTGGCAGCGGATGGAACCATGGAAGCGGAAGTGGATCATAGGGTGGGGGAGGGGGCGAAAATTCTGGGGGCCTTGAAGAATGTGTGGAAGTCGAGAACATTATCTCGGAAAGCAAAAATGGGTATGTTTGAAGGAATAGTGGTTCCAACAATGTTGTATGGTTGCGAGGCGTGGGCTATGGATAGAGTTGTGCGCAGGAGGATGGATGTGCTGGAAATGAGATGTTTGAGGACAATGTGTGGTGTGAGGTGGTTTGATCGAGTGAGTAACGTAAGGGTAAGAGAGATGTGTGGAAATAAAAAGAGCGTGGTTGAGAGAGCAGAAGAGGGTGTTTTGAAGTGGTTTGGGCACATGGAGAGAATGAGTGAGGAAAGATTGACCAAGAGGATATATGTGTCGGAGGTGGAGGGAACGAGGAGAAGAGGGAGACCAAATTGGAGGTGGAAAGATGGAGTGAAAAAGATTTTGTGTGATCGGGGCCTGAACATGCAGGAGGGTGAAAGGAGGGCAAGGAATAGAGTGAATTGGAGCGATGTGGTATACCGGGGTTGACGTGCTGTCAGTGGATTGAATCAAGGCATGTGAAGCGTCTGGGGTAAACCATGGAAAGCTGTGTAGGTATGTATATTTGCGTGTGTGGACGTATGTATATACATGTGTATGGGGGGGTTGGGCCATTTCTTTCGTCTGTTTCCTTGCGCTACCTCGCAAACGCGGGAGACAGCGACAAAGTATATAATAAAAAAATAATAAATAAAAATATATATACTACACAGATCAATAAAACATATATATACATAATGAATGTACATAATTCATAATTCTGCACTATAATTCATTCCCACTGCCACCCTCGCCACACATGGAATAACAATCCCCTCCCCCTCAAGTGTGCGAGGTAGCACTAGGAAAAGACAACAAAGGCCCAATTCGTTCACACTCAGCTCTAGCTGTCATGTAATAATGCACCGAAACCACAGCTCCCTTTCCACATCCAGGCCCACAGAACTTTCCATGGTTTACCCCAGACGCTTCACATGCCCTGGTTCAATCCATTGACAGCACATCTACCCGGTGTACCACATCGTTCCAGTTCACTATATTCCTTGCACACCTTTCACCCTCCTGCATGCTCAGGCCCCGATAGCTCAAAATCTTTTTCACTCCATCCTTCCACCTCCAATTTGGTCTCCCACTTCTCGTTCCCTCTACCTCTGACACATATATCCTCTTTGTCAATCTTTCCTCACTTATTCTCTCCATGTGACCAAACCATTTCAAAACACCATCTTCTGCTCTCTCAACCACACTCTTTTTACTACCACATATCTTTCTTACCCTTTCATTACTTACTTAATCAAACCACCTCACACCACATATTGTCCTCAAACATCTCATTTCCAACACCTCCACCCTCCTCCGCACAACTCTATCTATGGCCCACGCCTCGCAACCGTACAACATTGTTGGAACCACTATTCCTTCAAACATACCCAGTTTTGCTTTCCAAAATAATGTACTCACCTTCCACACATTTTTCAACGCTCCCAGAACTTTCGCCCCATCCCCCACCCTGTGACTCACTTCCACTTCCATGGTTCCATCAGCTGCCAAATCCACTCCCAGATATCTAAAACACTTGACTTCCTCCAATTTTTCTCCATTCAAACTTACCTCTCAATTGACTTGTCCCTTAACCTGACTTTACCTAATAACCTTGCTCTTATTCACATTTACTCTTAACTTTCTTCTTTCACACACTTTACCAAACTCAGTCACCAGCTTCTGCAATTTCTAACCCAAATCAGCCACCAGACCTGTATCATCAGCAAACAACAAATGACTCACTTCCCAAGCCCTCTCATTCACAATAGACAATGTACTTGCCCCTCTCTCCAAAACTCTTGCATTCACTTCCCTAACAACCCCATCCATAAACAAATTAAACAACCGTGGAGACATCACGCACCCCTGCCACAAATCGACATTCACTGAGAACCAATCACTTTCCTCTCTTCCTACTCGTACACATGCCTTACATCCTCGATAAAAACTTTTCACAACATCTAGCAACTTTCCTCCCACACCATATGTTCTTACTACCTTCCACATAGCATCTCTATCAACTCTATCATATGCCTTCTCCGGATCCATAAATGCTACATACAAATCCATTTGCTTTTCTAAGTGTGTCTCACATACTTTCTTCAAAGCAAACTCCTGATCCACACATCCTCTACCACTTCTGAAACCACACTGCGCTTCCCCAATCTGATGCTCTGTCCATGCTTTAACCCTCTCAATCAATGCCCTCCCATAAAATTTCCCAGGAATGCTCCACAAACTTATACCTCTGTAATTTGAGCACTCACTCTTATCCCCCTTGCCTTTGTACAATGGCACTATGCATGCATTCCGCCAATTCTCAGGCATCTCACCATGAGTCATACATACATTAAATATCCTCACCAAACAGTCAACAACACAGTCACCCCCTTTTTTAATAAATTCCACTGCAATACCATCCAAACCCGCTGCCTTGCTGGCTTTCATCTTCTGCAAAGCTTTTACTACCTCATCTCTGTTTACCAAATCATTCTCCCTAACCATCTCACTTCGCACACCACCTCGACCAAAACACCCTATATCTGCCACTCCATCATTGAACACATTCAACAAACCTTCAAAATACTCAATCCATCTCCTCACATCACCACTAACTGTTATTACCTTCCCATTAGCCCCCTTCACCAATGTTCCCATTTGTTCTCTTGTCTTATGCACTGTATTTACCTCCTTCCAAAACATCTTTTTATTCTCCCTAAAATTTAATGATACTCTCTCACCTCAACTCTCATTTGCCCTCTTTTTCACCTCTTGCACCTTTCTCTTAACCTCCTACCTCTTTCTTTTCTACATCTCCCAGTCATTTGCACTATCTCCCTGCAAAACTCGTCCAAATTCCTCTTTCTTCTCTTTCACTAATAATCTTACTTCTTCACCCCACCACTTACTACCCTTTCTAATCTGCACACCTCTCACGCTTCTCATGCCACAAGCATCTTGTGCGCAAGCCATCACTGCTTCCTTAAATACATCCCATTCCTCCCCCACTCCCCTTATGTCCTTTGCTCTCATCTTTTTCCATTCTGCAGTCAGTCTCTCCTTGTACTTCCTCACACAAGTCTCCTTCTCAAGCTCACTTACTTTCACCACTCTCTTCACCCCAACATTTTTTCTTCTTTTCTGAAAACCTCTACAAATTTTCACCTTTGCCTCTGCAAGATAATGATCAGACATCCCTCCAGTTGCACCTCCCAGCATATCAACATCCAAAAGTCTCTTTTTCACGTGCCTATCAATTAACACATAATCCAATAACGCTCTCTGGCCGTTTCTCCTATTTACATACGTATACGTATATATATCTTTTTAAACCAGGTATTCCCAATCACCAGTCCTTTTTCAGCACACAAATCTACAAGCTCTTCACCATTTCCAACACTGAACACCCCATGTACACCAATTATTCCTTCAACTGCCACATTACTCACCTTTGCATTCAAATCACCCATCACTATAACCCAGTCTCGTGCATCCAAAAAACTAACACATTTACTCAGCTGCTCCCAAAACACTTGCCTCTCATGCCCTGGTTCATAGGTACCAGTAATCACCCATCTCTCTCCATCCACTTTCACTTTTACCCATATCAATCTAGAGTTTACTTTCTTACACTCTATCACACACTCCCACCACTCTTGTTTCAGGAGTAGTGCTACTCCTTCCCTTGCTCTTGTCCTCTCACTAACCCCTGACTTTACTCCCAGAACATTCCCAAACCACTCTTCCCCTTTACACTAGAGCTTTGTTTCACTCAGAGCTAGAACATCCGTGTTCCTTTCCTCAAGCATACTACCTATCTCTCCTTTTTTCTCATCTTAGTTACATCCACACACATTCAGACACCCCAATCTGAGCCTTTGAGGAGGATGAGCACTCCCCGCATGACTCCTTCTTCTGTTTCCAGTTTTAGAAAGTTAAAATACAAGGAGGGGAGGGTTTCTAGCCCCCTGCTCCCATCCCCTTTAGTCGCCTTCTACAACACGTGAGGAATGCATGGGAAGTATTCTTTCTCCCCTATCCCCAGGGATAATTTTTTTTTTTAATTTGCTTTGTCACTGTCTCCCGCGTTAATGAGGTAGCGCAAGGAAACAGACGAAAGAATGGCCCAACCCACCCACATACACATGTATATACATACACATCCACACACAGCACATATACATATCTATACATCTCAATGTGTATATATATATATATATATATATATATATATATTATCCCTGGGGATAGGGGAGAAAGAATACTTCCCACGTATTCCCTGCGTGTCGTAGAAGGCGACTAAAAGGGAAGGGAGCGGGGGGCTGGAAATCCTCCCCTCTTGTTTTTTTTTTAATTTTCCAAAAGAGGGAACAGAGAAGGGGGCCAGGTGAGGATATTCCCTCAAAGGCCCAGTCCTCTGTTCTTAACGCTACCTCGCTATCGCGGGAAATGGTGAATAGTATGAATATATATATATATATATATATATATATATATATATATTTTTTTTTTTTTGCCGCTGTCTCCCGCATTTGCGAGGTAGCGCAAAGAAACAGACGAAAGAAATGGCCCAACCCACCCCCATACACATATATATACATACGTCCACACACGCTAATATACATACCTACACAGCTTTCCATGGTTTACCCCAGACGCTTCACATGCCCCGATTCAATCCACTGACAGCACGTCAACCCCGGTATACCACATCGCTCCAATTCACTCTATTCCTTGCCCTCCTTTCACCCTCCTGCATGTTCAGGCCCCGATCACACAAAATCTTTTTCACTCCATCTTTCCACCTCCAATTTGGTCTCCCTCTTCTCCTTGTTCCCTCCACCTCCGACACATATATCCTCTTCGTCAATCTTTCCTCACTCATTCTCTCCATGTGCCCAAACCATTTCAAAACACCCTCTTCTGCTCTCTCAACCACGCTCTTTTTATTTCCACACATCTCTCTTACCCTTACGTTACTTACTCGATCAAACCACCTCACACCACACATTGTCCTCAAACATCTCATTTCCAGCACATCCATCCTCCTGCGCACATCTCTATCCATAACCCACGCCTCGCAACCATACAACATTGTTGGAACCACTATTCCTTCAAACATACCCATTTTTGCTTTCCGAGATAATGTTCTCGACTTCCACACATTCTTCAAGGCCCCCAGAATTTTCGCCCCCTCCCCCACCCTATGATCCACTTCCGCTTCCATGGTTCCATCCGCTGCCAGATCCACTCCCAGATATCTAAAACACTTCACTTCCTCCAGTTTTTCTCCATTCAAACTCACCTCCCAGTTGACTTGACCCTCAACCCTACTGTACCTAATAACCTTGCTCTTATTCACATTTACTCTTAACTTTCTTCTTTCACACACTTTACCAAACTCAGTCACCAGCTTCTGCAGTTTCTCACATGAATCAGCCACCAGCGCTGTATCATCAGCGAACAACAACTGACTCACTTCCCAAGCTCTCTCATCCCCAACAGACTTCATACTTGCCCCTCTTTCCAAAACTCTTGCATTCACCTCCCTAACAACCCCATCCATAAACAAATTAAACAACCATGGAGACATCACACACCCCTGCCGCAAACCTACATTCACTGAGAACCAATCACTTTCCTCTCTTCCTACACGTACACATGCCTTACATCCTCGATAAAAACTTTTCACTGCTTCTAACAACTTGCCTCCCACACCATATATTCTTAATACCTTCCACAGAGCATCTCTATCAACTCTATCATATGCCTTCTCCAGATCCATAAATGCTACATACAAATCCATTTGCTTTTCTAAGTATTTCTCACATACATTCTTCAAAGCAAACACCTGATCCACACATCCTCTACCACTTGTGAAACCACACTGCTCTTCCCCAATCTGATGCTCTGTACATACCTTCACCCTCTCAATCAATACCCTCCCATATAATTTACCGGGAATACTCAACAAACTTATACCTCTGTAATTTGACCACTCACTCTCATCCCCTTTGCCTTTGTACAATGGCGCTATGCACGCATTCCGCCAATCCTCAGGCACCTCACCGTGAGTCATACATACATTAAATAACCTTACCAACCAGTCAACAATACAGTCACCCCCTTTTTTGATAAATTCCACTGCAATACCATCCAAACCTGCTGCCTTGCCGGCTTTCATCTTCCGCAAAGCTTTTACTACCTCTTCTCTGTTTACCAAATCATTTTCCCAAACCCTCTCACTTTGCACACCACCTCGACCAAAACACCCTATATCTGCCACTCTATCATCAAACACATTCAACAAACCTTCAAAATACTCACTCCATCTCCTTCTCACATCACCACTACTTGTTATCACCTCCCCATTTGCGCCCTTCACTGAAGTTCCCATTTGCTCCCTTGTCTTACGCACTTTATTTACCTCCTTCCAGAACATCTTTTTATTCTCCCTAAAATTTAATGATACTCTCTCACCCCAACTCTCATTTGCCCTTTTTTTCACCTCTTGCACCTTTCTCTTGACCTCCTGTCTCTTTCTTTTATACGTCTCCCACTCAACTGCATTTTTTCCCTGCAAAAACCGTCCAAAAATGCCTCTCTCTTCTCTTTCACTAATACTCTTACTTCTTCATCCCACCACTCACTACCCTTTCTAATCAACCCACCTCCCACTCTTCTCGTGCCACAAGCATCTTTTGCGCAATCCATCACTGATTCCCTAAATACATCCCATTCCTCCCCCACTCCCCTTACTTCCATTGTTCTCACCTTTTTCCATTCTGTACTCAGTCTCTCCTGGTACTTCCTCACACAAGTCTCCTTCCCAAGCTCACTTACTCTCACCACCCTCTTCACCCCAACATTCACTCTTTTTTTCTGAAAACCTACAAATCTTCACCTTAGCCTCCACAAGATAATGTATATATATATATATATATATATATATATATATATATATATATATATATATATATATATACACTTGGAACACTTGGACAGGGAACACTTGGACAGGGAACACTTGGACACCTCAACACCTCATCATCGTCATCAAGTTCTTGATTTGGATGAAGAAGTAACGCTAAGGACGTGGGACGACCTTGTTGGGAGCACGACGGTACGGTCCTTGAGTTCGACGGTACGAAACTAGAGCACGACGGTACGACCCATGAATTCGATGGTACGGCCCTAGAGTACGACGGTACAACCCTTGAATACGACGTCAAGTTGTAGGTGGAGGATGTGTTCGATGTCTTCCGGATGGACACTGCAGCTTGGGCGTGACTGATCTTGTGATAAGACGGTGGAAGAGAATCGCCGTGACGGGAACTGTGTCCTTCAGCATGGCAAGGAAATTGCCCATCGCTGACCAACACTTCCACTGGACCTCTATCATCACCTCGTTAAGATCATCGTGTGTCAAGACATCATATAAAGCGCCTCTTCGCAAACGGAACTACCTTGGCCCACCAGTGATGCTACTACGTTTGTAAATCGGGAACCATTGCAACACAAACCCCGCCAGGTGGTAGAGTTTCCCGCAGTGTATCGAGACAGACTTCCCCAGAACTTTTTTTTAAAGGGGAAGTAAATGTTTATAGTTGTGTTACTGGAGTGATAGTTTTCATACATGGTGTTTTGACAAGAAAATAGTGAAATTGGAGAAAAATTTAGCTTAGACATTGAAGCTTATTGATACAGTGGTTAAATTGATGAGAACTGCTATTGACGTTTGTGTAAATAAATTATACATTTCCTTTTTCCATAGCCAGAGGTTGAACCATTATGTGACATTCATTTTTTCATTCATTTCAAGCTAGAAGTTTCAGTTTTCAAAATTGTTTCTTACATTTTTCATATGTATATATATGTATGTGTGTGTGTGTGTATATGTGCGTATGTATGTGTATGTGTGTGTATGTGTATATGTATATATATATGTATATTATCCCTGGGGATAGGGGTGAAAGAATACTTCCCACGTATTCCTCGCGTGTCATAGAAAGCGACTAGAGGGGACGGGAGCGGGGGGCCAGAAATCCTCCCCTCCTTGTATTAACTTTCTAAAATGGGAAACAGAAGAAGGAGTCATGCGGGGAGTGCTCATCCTCCTCGAAGGCTCAGAGTGGGGTGCCTAAATGTGTGTGGATGTAACCAAGATGTGAAAAAAGGAGAGATAGGTAGTATGTTTGAGGAAAGGAACCTGGATGTTTTGGCTCTGAGTGAAACGAAGCTCAAGGGTAAAGGGGAAGAGTGGTTTGGGAATGTCTGGGGAGTAAAGTCAGGGGTTAGTGAGAGGACAAGAGCAAGGGAAGGAGTAGCAATACTCCTGAAACAGGAGTTGTGGGACTATGTGATAGAATGTAAGAAAGTAAATTCTCGATTGATATGGGTAAAACTGAAAGTTGATGGAGAGAGGTGGGTGATTATTGGTGCATATGCACCTGGGCATGAGAAGAAAGATCATGAGAGGCAAGTGTTTTGGGAGCAGCTGAATGAGTGTGTTAGTGGTTTTGATGCACGAGACCGGGTTATAGTGATGGGTGATTTGAATGCAAAGGTGAGTAATGTGGCAGTTGAGGGAATAATTGGTATACATGGGGTGTTCAGTGTTGTAAATGGAAATGGTGAAGAGCTTGTAGATTTATGTGCTGAAAAAGGACTGATGATTGGGAATACCTGGTTTAAAAAGCGAGATATACATAAGTATACTTATGTAAGTAGGAGAGATGGCCAGAGAGCGTTATTGGATTACGTGTTAATTGACAGGCGTGCGAAAGAGAGACTTTTGGATGTTAATGTGCTGAGAGGTGCAACTGGAGGGATGTCTGATCATTATCTTGTGGAGGCTAAGGTGAAGATTTGTATGGGTTTTCAGAAAAGAAGAGTGAATGTTGGGGTGAAGAGGGTGGTGAGAGTAAGTAAGCTTGGGAAGGAGACCTGTGTGAGGAAGTACCAGGAGAGACTGAGTACAGAATGGAAAAAGGTGAGAACAATGGAAGTAAGGGGAGTGGGGGAGGAATGGGATGTATTTAGGGAATCAGTGATGGATTGCGCAAAAGATGCTTGTGGCATGAGAAGAGTGGGAGGTGGGTTGATTAGAAAGAGTAGTGAGTGGTGGGATGAAAAAGTAAGAGTATTAGTGAAAGAGAAGAGAGAGGCATTTGGACGATTTTTGCAGGGAAAAAATGCAATTGAGTGGGAGATGTATAAAAGAAAGAGACAGGAGGTCAAGAGAAAGGTGCAAGAGGTGAAAAAAAGGGCAAATGAGAGTTGGGGTGAGAGAGTATCATTAAATTTTAGGGAGAATAAAAAGATGTTCTGGAAGGAGGTAAATAAAGTGCGTAAGACAAGGGAGCAAATGGGAACTTCAGTGAAGGGCGCAAATGGGGAGGTGAAAACAAGTAGTGGTGATGTGAGAAGGAGATGGAGTGAGTATTTTGAAGGTTTGTTGAATGTGTTTGATGATAGAGTGGCAGATATAGGGTGTTTTGGTCGAGGTGGTGTGCAAAGTGAGAGGGTTAGGGAAAATGATTTGGTAAACAGAGAAAAGGTAGTGAAAGCTTTGCGGAAGATGAAAGCCGGCAAGGCATCAGGTTTGGACGGTATTGCAGTGGAATTTATTAAAAAAGGGGGTGACTGTATTGTTGACTGGTTGGTAAGGTTATTTAATGTATGTATGACTCATGGTGAGGTGCCTGAGGATTGGCGGAATGCGTGCATAGTGCCATTGTACAAAGGCAAAGGGGATAAGAGTGAGTGCTCAAATTACAGAGGTATAAGTTTGTTGAGTATTCCTGGTAAATTATATGGGAGGGTATTGATTGAGAGGGTGAAGGCATGTACAGAGCATCAGATTGGGGAAGAGCAGTGTGGTTTCAGAAGTGGTAGAGGATGTGTGGATCAGGTGTTTGCTTTGAAGAATGTATGTGAGAAATACTTAGAAAAGCAAATGGATTTGTATGTAGCATTTATGGATCTGGAGAAGGCATATGATAAGAGTTGATAGAGATGCTCTGTGGAAGGTATTAAGAATATATGGTGTGGGAGGAAAGTTGTTAGAAGCAGTGAAAAGTTTTTATCGAGGATGTAAGGCATGTGTACGTGTAGGAAGAGAGGAAAGTGATTGGTTCTCAGTGAATGTAGGTTTGCGGCAGGGGTGTGTGATGTCTCCATGGTTGTTTAATTTGTTTATGGATGGGGTTGTTAGAGAGGTAAATGCAAGAGTTTTGGAAAGAGGGGCAAGTATGAAGTCTGTTGGGGATGAGAGAGCTTGGGAAGTGAGTCAGTTGTTGTTCACTGATGATACAGCGCTGGTGGCTGATTCATGTGAGAAACTGCAGAAGGTAGTGACTGAGTTTGGTAAAGTGTGTGAAAGAAGAAAGTTGAGAGTAAATGTGAATAAGAGCAAGGTTATTAGGTACAGTAGGGTTGAGGGTCAAGTCAATTGGGAGGTGAGTTTGAATGGAGAAAAACTGGAGGAAGTGAAGTGTTTTAGATATCTGGGAGTGGATCTGGCAGCGGATGGAACCATGGAAGCGGAAGTGGATCATAGGGTGGGGGAGGGGGCGAAAATTCTGGGGGCCTTGAAGAATGTGTGGAAGTCGAGAACATTATCTCGGAAAGCAAAAATGGGTATGTTTGAAGGAATAGTGGTTCCAACAATGTTGTATGGTTGCGAGGCGTGGGCTATGGATAGAGTTGTGCGCAGGAGGATGGATGTGCTGGAAATGAGATGTTTGAGGACAATGTGTGGTGTGAGGTGGTTTGATCGAGTGAGTAACGTAAGGGTAAGAGAGATGTGTGGAAATAAAAACAGCGTGGTTGAGAGAGCAGAAGAGGGTGTTTTGAAGTGGTTTGGGCACATGGAGAGAATGAGTGAGGAAAGATTGACCAAGAGGATATATGTGTCGGAGGTGGAGGGAACGAGGAGAAGAGGGAGACCAAATTGGATGGTGGAAAGATGGAGTGAAAAAGATTTTGTGTGATTGGGGCCTGAACATGCAGGAGGGTGAAAGGAGGGCAAGGAATAGAGTGAATTGGAGCGATGTGTTATACCGGGGTTGACGTGCTGTCAGTGGATTGAATCAAGGCATGTGAAGCGTCTGGGGTAAACCATGGAAAGCTGTGTAGGTATGTATATTTGCGTGCGTGGACGTATGTATATGCATGTGTATGGGGGGGGTTGGGCCATTTCTTTCGTCTGTTTTTTTGCGCTACCTCGCAAACGCGGGAGACAGCGACAAAGTATAATAAATAAATAAAAATATATATACACACAGACATATACATATATACATGTGTACATAATTCATACTGTCTGCCTTTATTCATTCCCACTGCCACCCCGCCACACAAGGAATAACAACACCCTCCCCCTCAAGTGTGCGAGGTAGCACTAGGAAAAGACAACAAAGGCCCCATTCGTTCACACTCAGACTCTAGCTGTCATGTAATAATGCACCGAAACCACAGCTCCCTTTCCACATCCAGGCCCCACAGAACTTTCCATGGTTTACCCCAGACGCTTCACATGCCCTGGTTCAATCCATTGACAGCACGTCGACCCTGGTATACCACATCGTTCCAATTCACTCTTGCACGCCTTTCACCCTCCTGCATGTTCAGGCCCCGATCACTCAAAATCTTTTTCACTCCATCTTTCCACCTCCAATTCAGTCTCCCACTTCTCCTCGTTCCCTCCACCTCTGACACATATATCCTCTTGGTCAATCTTTCCTCACTCATTCTCTCCATTTGACCAAACCATTTCAAAACACCCTCTTCTGCTCTCTCAACCACACTCTTTTTATTACCACACATCTCTCTTACCCTATTATTACTTACTCGATCAAACCACCTCTCACCACATATTGTCCTCAAACATTTCCAGCACATCCGCCCTCCTCCACACAACTCTATCCATAGCCCACGCCTCGCAACCATACAACATTGTTGGAACCACTATTCCTTCAAACATATCCATTTTTGCTTTCCGAGATAATGTTGTCGACTTCCACAAATTCTTCAAGGCTCCCAGAATTTTCGCCCCCTCCCTCACCCTATGATTCACTTCTGCTTCCATGGTTCCATCCACTGCCAAATCCACTCCCAGATATCTAAAACACTTCACTTCCTCCAGTTTTTCTCCATTCAAACTTACCTACCAATTTACTTGACCCTCAACCCTACTGCACCTAATAACCTTACTCTTATTCACATTTACTCTCAACTTTCTTCTTTCACACACTTTACCAAACTCAGTCACTACCTTCTGCAGTTTCTCACATGAATCAGCCACCAGCGCTGTATCATCAGCGAACAACAACTGACTTACTTCCCAAGCTCTCTCATCCACAACAGACTACATACTTGCCCCTCTTTCCAAAACTCTTGCATTCACCTCCCTAACAACCCCTTCCATAAACAAATTAAACAAACATGGAGACACCACACACCCCTGCCACAAACCTACATTCACTGAGAACCAATCACTTTCCTCTCTTCCTACACGTACACATGCCTTACATCCTCAATAAAAACTTTTCACTGCTTCTAACAACTTGCCTCCCACACCATATATTCTTAATACCTTACACAGAGCATCTCTATCAACTCTATCATATGCCTTCTCCATATCCATAAATGCTACATACAAATCCATTTGCTTTTCTAAGTATTTCTCACATACATTCTTCAAAGCAAACACCTGATCCACACATCCTCTACCACTTCTGAAACCACACTGCTCTTCCCCAATCTGATGCTCTGTACAGGCCTTCACCTTCTCAGTCAATACCCTCCCATATTTTTACCAGGAATACTCAACAAACTTATACCTCTGTAATTTGAGCACTCACTCTTATCCCCTTTGCCTTTGTACAATGGCACTATGCACGCATTCCGCCAATCCTCAGGCACCTCACCATGAATCATACATACATTAAATATCCTTACCAACCAGTCAACAGTACAGTCACCCCCTTTATTAATAAATTCCACTGCAATACCATCCAAACCCGCTGCCTTGCCGGATTTCATCTTCCGCGAAGCTTTTACTACCTCTTCTCTGTTTACCAAATCATTTTCCCTAACCCTCTCACTCTGTACACCACCTCGACCAAAACATCCTATATCTGCCACTCTATCATCAAACACATTCAACAAACCTTCAAAGTACTCACTCCATCTCCTTCTCACATCACCACTACTTGTTATCACCTCCCCATTAGCCCCCTTCACTGAAGTTCCCATTTGTTCCCTTGTCTTACGCACTGTATTTACCTCCTTCCAAAACATCTTTTTATTCTCCCTAAAATTTAATGATACTCTCTCACCCCAACTCTCATTTGCCCTCTTTTTCACCTCTTGCACCTTTCTCTTGACCTGCTTCCTATTTCTTTTATACATCTCCCAGTCATTTGCATTATTTCCTGCAAAAATCATCCAAATGTCTCTCTCTTCTCTTTCACTAATAATCTTACTCTTCATCCCACCACTCACTACCCTTTCTAATCTGCCCACCTCCTATGCTTCTCATGCCACAAGCATCTTTTGCGCAAGCCATCACTGCTTCCCTTAATTCAAAAATTCTAAGAAATTTTAAAATTCAGACATCCGAACAAGCAACAGTTGTCTATTTTGCCTTCCGTAGTTTATTTGCAGTGTTCACAGGTGAAATGAGGTGCCCAGAATTTGCCTTGATCACTGATAGGCATGCCGAAATATGCATTGTAGGCCTCGCACATCTTAGCAGATGCTACCACGGAGTACCTTTTTGCTCATATTTTATACTTTGTCACTGTCTTCCGCGTTAGCAAGGTAGCACAAGGAAACAGACGAAAGGATGTCCCAACCCACCCACATACACATGTATATATATACACGCCCACACACACCCATATACATACCTACACATTTCAACGTATACATACATATACATATATATACACATGTACATATTCATGCTTGCTGCCTTCATCCATTCCTGCCGCCACCCCGCCACACATGAAATGGCACCCTCCTCCCCTGCGCGCGTGAGACAGTGCACTCTTATTTTGATAAATTAGCTGCCAACATAGCAAAATGCATCTGCCAGATGCTTGCAACCTCTGGATGCCATCACAGAAAAATGTAGGTATATGTATCAACTTAAGCAGCTAGATCTAAACTGAACTGATTGGCTTAAGGTCCTTATATTTATACTACTGTTTATATTAGTGGAAACTTCTAGAAAATTCTATATCAGCTACTCCGTACTGAATCTAACTGGAATGTTCTGAAAAATAGGTCAATTTCAAAACACCAATATCCTGATCACAAAAGCAAAGTTTCAAGAGTAAATAGCCATTTTTTATACTTTTAAGACAGTCAGAAAATAATTTATTATCTGTTTGTCACAGTGTTATTTGTGGCAAAAATGTATATCATTCAACCCACTGCTGTTCTCTGTTGCTATATCATGTTTACAGAGTACTTCTTTACATATATTTCAGTAAGTTTCTTACTTTCATGTTATGTTCTCTGGTTGCTCTATTCCTACATCTCTTCTGAGGAACTGGTCACCGACCATGTCATCAATCTACTTTAAAAACTCAGAAATTGTGATCAGGCCATCCTCTTGCACTTTTCTCCTCCAGGATGGGCAAATTTAAAGTTTCTAACCTTTCCCTGAAATTTAGCTCCTTAATTCTGGCATCATCTTTGTTGCCTTCCTCTGGATCTTCTCTAACAGCTCTTTGTGCTTCTTTTAGGTGTGGGGACCAAACGTAAGACACTTATTCTAGTTTTAGGCTCATGTAGGATATGAACAAATTGCTGAATATTACCTCATCCATATACTTAAAAGCAGTTCTGATTGTTGCCAGAAGACAGTTTGCGCCCCTTATTATTCTCCTAAAGTGGAATTTCGGTGACAGGTTTGGGATGATATTATCTCCCAAGTCCTTCTCACAAACAGAATCCTGAAGCTAATTTTCAGCCACACAATAACCACAGTGAGGTTTTCTTTCACTCTGATCCATCCTCATTCACTTACATTTGCTCAGGTTGAATTTCATCAACCATGTATCAGACCAACTTTGGAGACTTTCTAGGTCCCATTGTAAGTGTATGTAATCCTGCTTATTTTTCACTTTCTTCACTACCTTCCCATCATTTGTGTGCATATTCAGGGAGTCTGTACCTTCAGGCAAGTCACTCACCTAGAACAAGAAGAGTAACAGTCCCACAACAGAACCCTGGGGCACCTTCACCCTGTTGAAGGCTCCTTTGACATGTGTCCAATGTTCCCTCCCAATTAGATTGCTTCCTATCCATTGGAGACGTCTCCCCCTTATTCCTACCTGGTATTCAAGCCCTCATACGGTCCAGTGTCAAGTTCTTTCTGGCAGTCAAGGTACAAACAAATTACCTAGCCTTCCTTTTTTGCTTAAGACAGAGCTCACACTCTCAGTGAAATCTACTTGGTTCATTAAACATAACCTTTCCTTATATTCCTATTGCCTCTCACTTAGGTCATTTTTCCTTTGTACAAAGTCATCCATTTGAGTTAAGTGTTGTTAAGTTCCATGTGACAACAAAACTCACTCAGCTCATTCTTCACAAATCTAGATTTTCCTGCGGTGAGCACTTTGCACTTACTCTGCCTTTTGGCAAAATGGTAGAAGCAATTGATAGTAGTATTAGGTAGGAGTGTTAGACAGAAGTTTTAGTTAGAAAAATTAAGTAGAAGTAGTAAGTTGAAGCATTAGGTAGAAGTAGTAGGTGGTAACATTAGGCAAGAATGTTAGGTAGACACATTAAGTAGAAGTTGGTTGGAACATTTAGTAGGAGCCTCTGAAAACACTGCACTAGGGTTGCCCTCTGCCTGTAGCCCGATTAAGGTAAGGCATTAAAGGCTAAGAAGCGGCAATGGAGTTCAACAGTTGTGGAGTCTTTTGCCATGACTATCCCCTTCATGGAGTTTCCACATGGCCACATGGAATGGGCATCAGAGATGTAGATAGATATATAGAAGAAGAAAGATTGTATGTTTGTGGACAGAATACCAGTAGTCCACCTGTGGAAGAAGTGGAAAGAAAAGGCAGCTACTTGGGTCAGAGGTGTGCAGCTAGACAACTAGTGAAAAGCTGGTTAACTATGCAGCCATCACTTACCCTCCCAATACCCAGGCAAGTAGTACTGGTAATATACTTCCTTGGATGTTGGCTGCCTACTAACTACTACCTACACTTGAAGAATTTATGGAAAAGTCTTGGATTTTCACCTGCCTTGTCCACAATATTCTTTTCAAAAATTCCCCATTCCACCATTCTTATTCTGATATATATGTTCCTCACTCTCTTGTACTTTGCATAGATTAGCTGGCTGGAGTGCTGTCTGTATCTCCAACAATGCACATCTTGAAACTCCTTTGCTTTCTGACATCTTTTATTAAATCATTCTTCCCTCTTGCTTAACTGTTAATTCCCTCCATATTTGAGGCTAGAAATACATATTCCCACTGCATTGTAAATTTCACTGAATTTTCCACCACAATACCCTGTTTTCTGGCTACTGAACTTAATTTCCCAATCAGTGTCACCACAGAAACTGATAAGTTCTGTGTAGTTTCCATAATACAATCTCCTCTATTAGTCCTGTTTCCTCTGCTCCCTTACCTTCTTTGTTTACCACAAACAAACTTAAAGCATTACATGATCACTTTTTCCTAATGGTGTATCACATATATTTTCAACGTCCATTCTAGCACGTGTGAAGCTAAAATCAAGTAATGAGAGTGAATCAGTCCCTCTCATCTGAGTAATTCTGCCGACTTGCTGGTATCAAAAATTTTCCTATACACATTCTAGGAACCTGTGTTTCTATGATTCCCTGTCATCATGAGAATCCAAATCCCATCAATCTATCTCCTTATGACTGAATTCCCCCATTACTGATACCCTACCTTCTCTGAGAATTGCATGTTTTATGGCTTCATGTTTGGGAGAATGTGTAAAAGGAAAAAGTTCAGAGTAAAAGGGAATAAAAGCTAGGTTATCATGTTTAGAAGAGGAGAAAGATGGGCTAGTTATAGTGTGGGCTTGAATAGAGAAAATTTGTAGGGAGTAAGGTGAGTCATAGGGTGTGTGAGAGAGCAAAAATCATAGAAGCATTGGGGAATGTGTAGAAAGAAAGGTCCCTATCTGAGAGGGCAAAGATGGGCATGTTAGAAAGTATAGTACTCCTGATGGTGGGCTCTAGATGAGAGTGTACAGAATAGGGTGCATGTGTTGAAAATCAAAAATATGAGAGTTTTGGAAAGAGGGGCAAGGATGAAGTCTGTTGGGGATGAGAGAGCTTGGGAAGTGAGTCAGTTGTTGTTCGCTGATGATACAGCGCTGGTGGCTGATTCATGTGAGAAACTGCAGAAGCTGGTGACTGAGTTTGGTAAAGTGTGTGAAAGAGGAAAGTAAAGAGTAAATGTGAATAAGAGCAAGGTTATTAGGTACAGTAGGGTTGAGGGTCAAGTCAATTGGGAGGTGAGTTTGAATGGAGAAAAACTGGAGGAAGTGAAGTGTTTTAGATATCTGGGAGTGGATCTGGCAGCGGATGGAAACATGGAAGCGGAAGTGGATCATAGGGTGGGGGAGGGGGCGAAAATTCTGGGAGCGTTGAAGAATGTGTGGAAGTCGAGAACATTATCTTGGAAAGCAAAAATGGGTATGTTTGAAGGAATAGTGGTTCCAACAATGTTGTATGGCTGTGAGGCGTGGTTTATGGATAGAGTTGTGCGCAGGAGGATGGATGTGCTGGAAATGAGATGTTTGAGGACAATGTGTGGTGTGAGGTGGTTTGATCGAGTAAGTAATGTAAGGGTAAGAGAGATGTGTGGAAATAAAAAGAGCGTGGTTGAGAGAGCAGAAGAGGGTGTTTTGAAATGGTTTGGTCACATGGAGAGAATGAGTGAGGAAAGATTGACCAAGAGGATATATGTGTCGGAGGTGGAGGGAACGAGGAGAAGAGGGAGACCAAATTGGAGGTGGAAAGATGGAGTAAAAAAGATTTTGTGTGATCGGGGCCTGAACATGCAGGAGGGTGAAAGGAGGGCAAGGAATAGAGTGAATTGGAGCGATGTGGTATACCGGGGTTGATGTGCTGTCAGTGGATTGAATCAAGGCATGTGAAGCGTCTGGGGTAAACCATGGAAAGCTGTGTAGGTATGTATATTTGCGTGTGTGGACGTATGTATATACATGTGTATGGGGGTGGGTTGGGCCATTTCTTTCGTCTGTTTCCTTGCGCTACCTCGGAAACGCGGGAGACCGACAAAGCAAAAGAAAAAAAAAAAAAAAATGAAGTGTGAAGAGGGCTGATCCAGTAAAAAATTGAGGGAAGAGAGAAAGGTGTGGTAAGAAGAAGAGTATAGTTGAGAGAGCTGAAGAGGGTGTACTGAAGTATCTGGACAAATGGAAAGAATGGGAGAAATAGACTGGCAAAAAGTGTCATAAGTGGAAGAGACATGGAATATGGAAGGATTCAGTTGGAGGAGAAGAATGGAGTGAAAAACAATCTGAGAGCTCAGGGCATGAATGTGTAGCAGAGTGAAAGGCATGCACAGGACAATGTGAATTGAAGCAATGTGGTATATACAGGGGTAATGTAATGTTAGTGGACTAAACTAGAGCATATGAAGTTGTCAGGAGAATCCACAGAAAGGTCTGGTTCTAAATAAGGGGCTGTGGTTTTGGTGTAGGCTGTGGTTTTGGTGTATTATATGTGAAAACAAGAGAGTGGATATGAAAAAATTAGGCCACACTTTCATCTGTTCTTACAATGTTAATGCAGGAAACAGTGCACAAATATGAAAAGAAAAATAATGCTACACAGCCACTAACTTCTAAGATACATCAAGGCTGCCTAACAAAGTATTATTTATCAAAGAAAGCCTTACCAGGAATATATCTGAATAAGTACGAGAAGGAACACATAGCGATGGCTTATTAAGAGACCAATTCCCTGTGGCCTTTTCTGACTCTCTTCTTTCTTGTCTTCGCTTAATGAAAGCTCCCAATGAGGTGGGAGATTGCTAAATTTTCCATTCTTCTTAGCTATCCCTTCCAAGACTGCTTTTGCTTCATCATATCTTCCTGTAGAGGCTAACCATCGTGGGCTCTCAGGAATAATGCTAAAAATGAACCAAATTATATCAATCATATTTAATGTACTGACTATTCAATATATTTATTTTCTTTCAGCTACTTTCTTAGATTTATAATAAGTATACAATGGCTTTATATATTTATGAGAATAAAATTCTACAGGACAAAATGACCTCATACTTACCATGGAAAAATCAAGAAGATTATTCCAGATACAGAGCAAACAAATGTCAAAGTTCTCCAGGTATCTGTTACTGATGCAATAGCTGAAAGTATACATATTCCAATTGCAAAAGACCCTGCAAGAAACATGCCACAAAAGCTCCGCCATTCCATGCCGATCAACTCTTGTGAGAGGACAAAGCTTACAAGGATTACCAATGCACAGCAAATTCCTCCCATAAACCTGAAAATGAGAATTTACTCTTCAATTTACTATTCTTAATTGTATGCCATGCTTTAGGGGTGGATATGACTTCATGATGGCAGAAATTTGTAATGAACTAGATTTGATCATAATAGGAGATTTTACATTCCATCATTTAAGCATGAATAGTCCCTTTCCAGTATCTTTGGATGTGAACACTAAATCTGTTTGATAGTGCCCATAGACAAATAATTTAGAAAACTACTCATGAAGAAAAAAAAATTTAATTGTAGCATCAGATGAGGATCTTAATAATAATATTGTTGAAACTGAAGAAAACTTTGGTACAAATGATAACCAACAAATTACTTTTGAGCTAACTTTTAACACTGCTTGTAATACATATTGGTCAAAGTGAGAGTTGCAAAAATAAATACCAGATTTTAGACAAGTAAATTTTAATGATCCTCGCAAATCCTCACATTACTTTCGACAAGCAAATCTGGATGGTATCATTAATGAAAACAGATTCAGAAAAACTTTCAAAGTAGTGGAGGGAACATAAGTGTCAATGCATAGCAGACAGTATTTTTCCAAAATGAAGCTGAAATGGAGGAATAATGACATAAAAGAGGGCCTGTTGCCCTAAGAAAGTGGCAAATAAAATCAAAGAGACTAATAATCGACATGATATAAAATATTTTGTAAATTTACGCAAAGATACTAAGTGACTTATATATCAAAGTAAACATCAATATGAAGTGCGTACTGCTGAAAATAGCTAAAGAAACATTAAGGAGATGTATGGTTATGTTAGAAATTTTTCCAAAATGAAGCTGCAATGGAGGAATAATAACATAAAAGACGGCCTGTTGCCCTAAGAAAGTGGCACATAAAATCAAAGACTAATAATCGACATGACATAAAATATTTTGTACATTTACGCAGAGATACTAAGTGACTTGTACATCAAAGTAAACATCAATATGAAGTGTGTACTGCTGAAAATAGCAAAAGAAACATTAAGGAGATGTATGGTTATGTTAGAAGCAAGAGACTTATTACCCAGTCTATTTATCCATTAATTACAAAAAAGTGACATGGTGATACCTCTCTCTTACCCTATCATTTCTTATTATTTTATCAACCCTCCTTACACCACAAACTGTCCTCAAACATTTTATCTTGAACACATTCACCTAATCCTTTATATTTTTTCTAAGGCCCAAGCCTTTAAACTTACCAATCTTTGCCCTTACAGAGATTCCTCAGTGCACGCCAGATCTTTGCACCCCCTCACTTCAGCTCCCAAACACTCCACCTTCTCCAAGTTCTCTCCATTCACACTCACATTCAATATAACTTGTCTGTTTTCACGGCTCAGCATAATAACCTTGCTTTCATACACATTTACTCCCAACTTTCTAATTTCACACACTCTCTTAAACTCCAACATCAACATCTGCAGTTTCTCACTTGAATCTATACCAGTGTTTTATGATCAGCAAACAGCAAATTACTCACCTCCCAGGCCTTCCAACCCCCAGAACACTGCTTCTCTCTTTAAGACCCTTGCCTTCACCTCCCTCACTACCCCATCCATAAACACACACATCAGCAAAGTGTCATCACACACCCCTGCCGTAGACCAGCCTTCACCAAGAACCACTCATCTTCCTCTCTACCCACTGGCACATATGATTTACACTCTTAGTAGAAACTCCTCACTGTTTCTCACAGTTTTCCTCCCCCACCATATATTTGTAGCACCTTTCACAAAGCATGTCAATCAACCCTGTCATAAGCTTTCTCCAGATCCATAAATGCCACTTACAAATTCTTCTGTTTCTCTAAGTATTTTTCAGACATCCTTCAAAGCACAAACCTGATCCATACATCCTCTACCATTTAAACCAAAGTGTTCCTCCACAGTCTGATGCTCTGTGTATGCTACCAACCTCTCAATCACCACTCTCCCATATAACTTATTAGGTACAATCAACAAACTTATACCTCTGCAATTTGAACACTCACCTTTGTCCCCCTTCTACTTATTCAGTGACACTATATATGCATTCTGCCATCTTCAGGCTCTTCACTATGATCTGCATATAAAGTGAAAATCCCTACTAAACACTCAACAACATAAGATATTCAATGGCAATACCATCCACTTCAGCTGCCTTGCCACATTTCATCTTACATAATGCTTTCACCACCTCTTCCCTTTTCACCAAACCAATTGCTGTGACTCTCTCACTTCCTATTACATCCCCAACCCAGACACCCTATATCTGTCATACTATCATGGAATACATCTAGCAATCCTCCAAAGTAATCACTCAATCTTTTCTTCCCTAATCACTTCCTGTTGCCACTTCCACATTTGGCCACTTCACCAATGTTCCCATCTGTTCCCTTGGTTCCCTTGTTTTTATCAAACTATTTACCCCCTTCCAAAACATCTTATTCTCCCTGAAGTTTGCTGATACTGGCTTACTCTAACTCTTATTTTCCCTCTTTTGCAGCCCCTGTATTTTCTTCTTGACCTCCTGCCATTTTCTCTTGTGAATCTCCTAATCACTCACACCCCTTCCTAGTAAGTACTGGCCATGCATCTCCCTTTTCTCTTTCACTAACATTACTTTCACACCACTCACTACCTTTTCTCACCTGCCCACCTCCTACCTTTTCCATGCCACACACTTCTCTGGCACAAACTTCACTAAACACTTCCCATTCCTCACCCACTCCCTTAGTTTCGTTTTCTCTCACCTTTTGCTATTCTACATTCAGTCTTACCTTGCATTTCTTTGAACAATTATCTCATCCAAGCTCACTTATGACTCCTCTAACTTTTGTCCTATTGCCTTGACATCTGCCATTTCCAAAGTCTTTGAGTCCCTCCTCAACTCCCATATCCTTAAACACTTCGAAAGCCACAGTTTTCTCTCTGATCACCAGTATGGCTTCCGTAAGGCAAGATCCACTGTTGTTTCATCACTAAGCTCCCCTCTTTTGGCTTCCCTCCCTCACTTTGCTCCTTCATATTTAGCTTTATCTCCAGCTGCTTTAGCTCTGTGATTGTTGATGGATCAACATTCTCCCTTTTCTCCATCAACAGCAGTGTCACTCAAGGTTCTGTCCTGTCCCCTAAACTTTTTCTCCTATTCAACAATTTCCTCTCCTCCACAAATAATCTAGTGCACTTACACACTGATGACTCAATACTGCATGTATCCACATCCATCAATTCTGCTCCCTCTTCTCTCACTTGATCTGCATCTCATCTTGACACAGCTTCCTTGATAAATTCAGACTTGAACAGAATATCTCACGGGGTTACACAAAATCTTGTTAAATATAATGCCTCCAAGACCCAATTTCTACCCATCTCTGTATCAAAAACTCCAAACAACTCTTCGTCTCTCCTTTGATGGTTCTGTAATTCCACATCTTGACATAATGAACATACTTGGTACTCTTGTAACATCCACTTTTTCTTGGACACCCCACATTACGGGAATAGCTAAGTCTGCTTCTAAAAAACTGGGTGTCCTGTATGAAGTGGAAACTTCTTCTCTTCTGAACAGTTGCTACACATACAAGGGACTGATTCATCCTTGTATGGAGTCCTGTTCGTACATTTGGGGTGATTCCAGCTCTGTATCCTTACTTCAAAGAGATGAGTTGAAAGTGATCGGACTTATAAACTGTCCCAGGCTAACTTCCAAACTTGACCTCCCTTGTCCTATGCTGCAATATTGGTTCACTTTCCCTCTTCTTTACTTATCTATTTATTTTGCTTTGTTGCTGTCTCCCGCGTTAGCGAGGTAGTGCTAGGAAACAGACGAAAGACTGGCCCAACCCAACCACATACACATGTATATACATACACGTCCACACACGCAAATATACATCCCTATACATCTCAATGTATACATACATATACACACACAGACATATACATATATACACATGTACATGATTCATACAGTCTGCCTTTATTCATTTCCATCGCCACCTCGCTACACATGTAATACCCAACCCCCTCCCCCTCATGTGTGCGAGGTAGCGCTAGGAAAGACAACAAAGGCCCCATTCGTTCACACTCAGTCTCTAGCTGTCATGTAATAATGCACCAAAACCACGGCTCCCTTTCCACATCCAGGCCCCATAGAACTTTCCATGGTTTACCCCAGATGCTTCACATGCCCTGGTTAAATCCATTGACAGCACGTCGACCCCGGTATACGACATCGTTCCAATTCACTCTATTCCTTGCATGCCTTTCACCCTCCTGCATGTTCAGGCCCTAATCACTCAAAATCTTTTTCACTCCATCTTTCCACCTCCAATTTGGTCTCCCACTTCTCCTTGTTCCCTCCACCTCTGACACATATATCCACTTGGTCAATCTTTCCTCACTCATTCTCTCCATGTGACCAAACCATTTCAAAACACCCTCTTCTGCTCTCTCAACCACACTCTTTTTATTACCACACATCTCTCATACCCTTACATTACTTACTGAATCAAACCACCTCACACCACATATTGTCCTCAAACATCTCATTTCCAGCACATCCACCCTCCTGTGCACAACTCTATCCATAGCCCACGCCTCGCAACCATACAACATTGTTGGAACCACTATTCCTTCAGACATACCCATTTTTGCTTTCCGAGATAATTTTCTCGACTTCCACACATTCTTCAACGCTCCCAGAATTTTCGCCCCCTCCCCCACCCTATGATTCACTTCCGCTTCCATGGTTCCATCCGCTGCCAAATCCACTCCCAGATATCTAAAACACTTCACTTCCTCCAGTTTTTCTCCATTCAAACTTACCTCCCAATTGACTTGACCCTCAACCCTACTGTACCTAATAACCTTGCTCTTATTCACATTTACTCTCAACTTTCTTCTTTCACACACTTTACCAAACTCAGTCACCAGCTTCTGCAGTTTCTCACATGAATCAGCCACCAACGCTGTATCATCAGCAAACAACTACTGACTTGCTTCCCAAGCTCTCTCATCCACAACAGACTGCATGCTTGCCCCTCTTTCCAAAACTCTTGCATTCACCTCCCTAACAACCCCATCCATAAACAAATTAAACAAATGTGGAGACATCACACACCCCTGCCACAAACCTACATTCACAGAGAACCAATCACTCTCCTCTCTTCCTACACGTACACATGCCTTACATCCTCGATAAAAACTTTTCACTGCTTCTAACAACTTGCCTCCCACACCATATATTCTTAATACCTTCCACAGAGCATCTCTATCAACTCTTATCATATGCCTTCTCCAGATCCATAAATGCTACATACAAATCCATATGCTTTTCTAAGTATTTCTCGCATACATTCTTCAAAGCAAACACCTGATCCACACATCCTCTACCACTTCTGAAACCAAACTGCTCTTCCCCAATCTGATGCTCTGTACATGCCTTCACCCTCTCAATCAATACCCTCCCATATAATTTACCAGGAACACTCAACAAACTTATACCTCTGTAATTTGAGCACTCACTCTTATCCCCTTTGCCTTTGTACAATGGCACTATGCAGGCATTCCGCCAATCCTCAGGCACCTCACCATGAATCATACATACATTAAGTAACCTAACCAACCAGTCAGCAATACAGTCACCCCCTTTTTTTAATAAATTCCACTGCAATACCATCCAAACCTGCTGCCTTGCCGGCTTTCATCTTCCGCAAAGCTTTTACTACCTCTTCTCTGTTTACCAAATCATTTTCCCTAACCCTCTCACTTTGCACACCACCTCGACCAAAACTCCCTGTATCTGCCACTCTGTCATCAAACACATTCAACAAACCTTCAAAATACTCACTCCATCTCCTTTTCACATCACCACTACTTGTTATCACCTCCCCATTAGCCCCCTTCACTGAAGTTCCCATTTGTTCCCTTGTCTTACGCACTTTATTTACCTCCTTCCAAAACATCCTTTTATTCTCCCTAAAATTTAATGATACTCTCTCACCCCAACTCTCATTTGCCCTCTTTTTCACCTCTTGCACCTTTCTCTTGACCTCCTGCCTCTTTCTTTTATACATCTCCCACTCATTTGCATTTTTTCCCTGCAAAAATCATCCAAATGCCTCTCTCTTCTCTTTCACTAATAATCTTACTTCTTCATCCTACCACTCACTACCCTTTCTAATCTGCCCACCTCCCATGCTTCTCATGCCACAAGCATCGTTTGCGCAAGCCATCACTGCTTCCCTAAATACATCCCATTCCTCCCCCACTCCCCTTACCTCCTTTGTTCTCACCTTTTTCCATTCTGTACTCAGTCTCTCCTTGTACTTCCTCACACAAGTCTCCTTCCCTCTTTATATATTTGTTATACTTTGTCGCTGTCTCCCGCATTAGCAAGGTAGCAAAAGGAAACAGACGAAACAATGGCCCGACCCACCCACATACACATGTATATACATACAAGTCCACACATGCACATATACATACCTATACATTTCAGTGTCTACATATATATACATACACAGACGTGCACATATATACACATGAACATAATTCATACTTGCTGCCTTTATTCATTCCCATCGCCAACCAACCACACATGAAACGACAACTCCCTCCCTCCGCATGCGCATGAGGTAGTGCTAGGAAAAGACACCAAAGGCTACATTCGTTCACACTCAGTCTCTAGCTGTCATGTAATAATGCACCGAAACCACAGCTCCCTTTCCACATCCAGGCCCCACAGTACTTTCCATGGTTTACCCTAGACGCTTCACATGCCCTAGTTCAATCCGTTGACAGCACGTCGACCCTGGTATACCACATCGTTCCAATTCACTCTATTCCTTGCACACCTTTCACCCTCCTGCATGTTCAAGCCCCGATCGCTCAAAATCTTTTTCACTCCATCTTTCCACCTCCAATTTGGTCTCCCACTTCTCCTCGTTCCCTCAACCTCTGACACATATATCCTCTTTGTCATTCTTTCCTCACTCACTCTCTCCACGAGACCAAACCATTTCAAAACACCGTCTTCTGCTCTCTCAACCACACTCTTTTTATTACCACACATCTCTCTTACCCTTTCATTACTTAATCCAACCACCTCACACCACATATTGTCCTCAAACATCTCATTCCCAGCACATCCACCCTCCTCCGCACAAATCTATCTATAGCCCATGCCTTGCAACCATATAACATTGTTGGAACCACTATTCCTTCAATCATACCCATTTTTGCTTTCAGAGATAATATTCTCGCCTTCCACACATTTTTCAACGCTCCCAGAACTTTCGCCCCCTCCCCCACCCTGTGACTCGCTTCCGCTTCCACAGTTCCATCCGCTGCCAAATCCACTCCCAGATATCGAAAACACTTCACTTCCTCCAGTTTTTCCATTCAAACTTACCTCCCAATTGACTTGTCCCTCAACCCTACTATACTTAATAACCTTGCTCGTATTCACATTTACTCCCAGCTTTCTTCTTTCACACACTTTACCAAACTCAGTCACCAGCTTCTGCAGTTTCTCACCTGAATCTTCTATAGGTATCAATTTGGTTCTTGCTCCCGAGAGATGGCTGCTTGTATGCCCCCACCACTAGCTAGACCACACAATACTTGGCAAGCTGCTCTGTCACATGATTATTGTGTGGTCATCAACAACTCAAGTGTGGGCCATTTTTATACTTGCTTCTTGCCCTACATGTCAAAGCTTTGGAATTCTCTTCCTTCACATGTTTTTTTCCCAATAACTGTGACCTGGCTTATTTCAAAAGACAGGACTTTCACTTACTAAAAAATTCATAAATACTTTCCCTTGTCTTTTCTTTTTCCATTTCATAATTCTCTCTATATTTCATTTAAGGCCCAGCCTTGATGTGGAATTTTGTCCATGAATGGAGCCTTTAATATAAAAAACCTTCAATATGAAAAAGGAAAAAACACCCATTTTTGCTCCCCAAGATAACATTCTATCTTTCCATACATTTTTCAGTGCCTTAAGAACCTTCCTCCCCTCCCTCACCTTATGACTCACTTTCGCTTCCATGGCTCCTATCACCGCCAAATCCACTCACAGATATCTAAAACTCTCCACTTCCTTCAATTTTTCTCCATTCAAACTTACTTCCCAACAAATTTGTCCTTCAATCCTGCTGAACCTAATAACCTTGATCTTATTAATATTTACTCTCAACTTTCTCCTTTCACATGCTCTTCCAAACTCACTCATCAACCTCTGAAGTTTCTCACTCTAATCAGCCACCAGTGCTGTATCATTGGTGAACAACAATTGACTCACTTCACAGGCCGTCTCATCCTCAACAAACTGCATACTTGGCCCTCTCTCCAAAACTCTTGCATTTACCTCCTTAACCACCTATTCTGTTAACAAAATAGACAACCATGGTGACATCACACGCCCCCTGCTGCAAACCAACATTCACTGGGAACCAATCCCTCTCCTCTCTTCCTACTCATACACGTGCCTTACACCCTTGATAAAACTTCTCTGCTTCTAGCAGCTTACCTCCTTCACCATATACACTAAAGACCTTCTACAAAGCATCTTTATCAACCTTATCATATGCCTTCTCCAGATCCATAAATGCCACATACAAATCCATCTGTTTTTCTAAGTATTTCTCAATCATGTTCTTCAAAGCAAACACCTGATGCAAGCATCCTCTACCACTTCTGAAACCATACTGCTCTTCCCCAATCTGATGCTCTGTACATGCCTTTGCCCTCTCAATCAATACACTTCCATACAATTTCCCAGAAATACTAAAAAAAATCTATGTCTCCGTAGCTTGAACACTCACCTTTATCCCCTTCCCCTTTGTACAACGGCACTATGCATGCATTCCGCCAATCCTCAGGCACTTCACCATGATCTATACATACAATGAATATCCTTATCAATTAATCAAACACCACAGTCATCCCCTTCCTTAATGAATATATTTTTTTTTTTTTTTATACTTTGTCGCTGTCTCCCGCGTTTGCGAGGTAGCGCAAGGAAACAGACGAAAGAAATGGCCCAACCCACCCCCATACACATGTATATACATACGTCCACACACGCAAATATACATACCTACACAGCTTTCCATGGTTTACCCCAGACGCTTCACATGCCTTGATTCAATCCACTGACAGCACGTCAGCCCCGGTATACCACATCGCTCCAATTCACTCTGTTCCTTGCCCTCCTTTCACCCTCCTGCATGTTCAGGCCCCGATCACACAAAATCTTTTTCACTCCATCTTTCCACCTCCAATTTGGTCTCCCTCTTCTCCTTGTTCCCTCCACCTCCGACACATATATCCTCTTGGTCAATCTTTCCTCACTCATCCTCTCCATGTGCCCAAACCACTTCAAAACACCCTCTTCTGCTCTCTCAACCACACTCTTTTTATTACCACACATCTCTCTTACCCTTTCATTACTTAATCAAACCACCTCACACCACATATTGTCCTCAAACATCTCATTCCCAGCACATCCACCCTCCTCCGCACAAATCTATCTATAGCCCATGCCTTGCAACCATATAACATTGTTGGAACCACTATTCCTTCAATCATACCCATTTTTGCTTTCAGAGATAATATTCTCGCCTTCCACACATTTTTCAACGCTCCCAGAACTTTCGCCCCCTCCCCCACCCTGTGACTCGCTTCCGCTTCCACAGTTCCATCCGCTGCCAAATCCACTCCCAGATATCGAAAACACTTCACTTCCTCCAGTTTTTCCATTCAAACTTACCTCCCAATTGACTTGTCCCTCAACCCTACTATACTTAATAACCTTGCTCGTATTCACATTTACTCCCAGCTTTCTTCTTTCACACACTTTACCAAACTCAGTCACCAGCTTCTGCAGTTTCTCACCTGAATCTTCTATAGGTATCAATTTGGTTCTTGCTCCCGAGAGATGGCTGCTTGTATGCCCCCACCACTAGCTAGACCACACAATACTTGGCAAGCTGCTCTGTCACATGATTATTGTGTGGTCATCAACAACTCAAGTGTGGGCCATTTTTATACTTGCTTCTTGCCCTACATGTCAAAGCTTTGGAATTCTCTTCCTTCACATGTTTTTTTCCCAATAACTGTGACCTGGCTTATTTCAAAAGACAGGACTTTCACTTACTAAAAAATTCATAAATACTTTCCCTTGTCTTTTCTTTTTCCATTTCATAATTCTCTCTATATTTCATTTAAGGCCCAGCCTTGATGTGGAATTTTGTCCATGAATGGAGCCTTTAATATAAAAAACCTTCAATATGAAAAAGGAAAAAACACCCATTTTTGCTCCCCAAGATAACATTCTATCTTTCCATACATTTTTCAGTGCCTTAAGAACCTTCCTCCCCTCCCTCACCTTATGACTCACTTTCGCTTCCATGGCTCCTATCACCGCCAAATCCACTCACAGATATCTAAAACTCTCCACTTCCTTCAATTTTTCTCCATTCAAACTTACTTCCCAACAAATTTGTCCTTCAATCCTGCTGAACCTAATAACCTTGATCTTATTAATATTTACTCTCAACTTTCTCCTTTCACATGCTCTTCCAAACTCACTCATCAACCTCTGAAGTTTCTCACTCTAATCAGCCACCAGTGCTGTATCATTGGTGAACAACAATTGACTCACTTCACAGGCCGTCTCATCCTCAACAAACTGCATACTTGGCCCTCTCTCCAAAACTCTTGCATTTACCTCCTTAACCACCTATTCTGTTAACAAAATAGACAACCATGGTGACATCACACGCCCCCTGCTGCAAACCAACATTCACTGGGAACCAATCCCTCTCCTCTCTTCCTACTCATACACGTGCCTTACACCCTTGATAAAACTTCTCTGCTTCTAGCAGCTTACCTCCTTCACCATATACACTAAAGACCTTCTACAAAGCATCTTTATCAACCTTATCATATGCCTTCTCCAGATCCATAAATGCCACATACAAATCCATCTGTTTTTCTAAGTATTTCTCAATCATGTTCTTCAAAGCAAACACCTGATGCAAGCATCCTCTACCACTTCTGAAACCATACTGCTCTTCCCCAATCTGATGCTCTGTACATGCCTTTGCCCTCTCAATCAATACACTTCCATACAATTTCCCAGAAATACTAAAAAAAATCTATGTCTCCGTAGCTTGAACACTCACCTTTATCCCCTTCCCCTTTGTACAACGGCACTATGCATGCATTCCGCCAATCCTCAGGCACTTCACCATGATCTATACATACAATGAATATCCTTATCAATTAATCAAACACCACAGTCATCCCCTTCCTTAATGAATATATTTTTTTTTTTTTTTATACTTTGTCGCTGTCTCCCGCGTTTGCGAGGTAGCGCAAGGAAACAGACGAAAGAAATGGCCCAACCCACCCCCATACACATGTATATACATACGTCCACACACGCAAATATACATACCTACACAGCTTTCCATGGTTTACCCCAGACGCTTCACATGCCTTGATTCAATCCACTGACAGCACGTCAGCCCCGGTATACCACATCGCTCCAATTCACTCTGTTCCTTGCCCTCCTTTCACCCTCCTGCATGTTCAGGCCCCGATCACACAAAATCTTTTTCACTCCATCTTTCCACCTCCAATTTGGTCTCCCTCTTCTCCTTGTTCCCTCCACCTCCGACACATATATCCTCTTGGTCAATCTTTCCTCACTCATCCTCTCCATGTGCCCAAACCACTTCAAAACACCCTCTTCTGCTCTCTCAACCACGCTCTTTTTATTTCCACACATCTCTCTTACCCTTACGTTACTCACTCGATCAAACCACCTCACACCACACATTGTCCTCAAACATCTCATTTCCAGCACATCCATCCTCCTGCGCACAACTCTATCCATAGCCCACGCCTCGCAACCATACAACATTGTTGGAACCACTATTCCTTCAAACATACCCATTTTTGCTTTCCGAGATAATGTTCTCGACTTCCACACATTCTTCAAGGCCCCCAGAATTTTCGCCCCCTCCCCCACCCTATGATCCACTTCCGCTTCCATGGTTCCATCCGCTGCCAGATCCACTCCCAGATATCTAAAACACTTCACTTCCTCCAGTTTTTCTCCATTCAAACTCACCTCCCAATTGACTTGACCCTCAACCCTACTGTACCTAATAACCTTGCTCTTATTCACATTTACTCTTAACTTTCTTCTTCCACACACTTTACCAAACTCAGTCACCAGCTTCTGCAGTTTCTCACATGAATCAGCCACCAGCGCTGTGTCATCAGCAAACAACAACTGACTCACTTCCCAAGCTCTCTCATCCCCAACAGACTTCATACTTGCCCCTCTTTCCAAAACTCTTGCATTTACCTCCCTAACAACCCCATCCATAAACAAATTAAACAACCATGGAGACATCACACACCCCTGCCGCAAACCTACATTCACTGAGAACCAATCACTTTCCTCTCTTCCTACACGTACACATGCCTTACATCCTCGATAAAAACTTTTCACTGCTTCTAACAACTTGCCTCCCACACCATATATTCTTAATACCTTCCACAGAGCATCTCTATCAACTCTATCATATGCCTTCTCCAGATCCATAAATGCTACATACAAATCCATTTGCTTTTCTAAGTATTTCTCACATACATTTTTCAAAGCAAACACCTGATCCACACATCCTCTACCACTTCTGAAACCACACTGCTCTTCCCCAATCTGATGCTCTGTACATGCCTTCACCCTCTCAATCAATACCCTCCCATATAATTTACCAGGAATACTCAACAAACTTATACCTCTGTAATTTGAGCACTCACTCTTATCCCCTTTGCCTTTGTACAATGGCACTATGCACGCATTCCGCTAATCCTCAGGCACCTCACCATGAGTCATACATACATTAAATAACCTTACCAACCAGTCAACAATACAGTCACCCCCTTTTTTAATAAATTCCACTGCAATACCATCCAAACCTGCTGCCTTGCCGGCTTTCATCTTCCGCAAAGCTTTTACTACCTCTTCTCTGTTTACCAAATCATTTTCCCTAACCCTCTCACTTTGCACACCACCTCGACCAAAAACCCTATATCTGCCACTCTATCATCAAACACATTCAACAAACTTTCGAAATACTCACTCCATCTCCTTCTCACATCACCACTACTTGTTATCACCTCCCCATTTGCGCCTTTCACTGAAGTTCCCATTTGCTCCCTTGTCTTACGCACTTTATTTACCTCCTTCCAGAACATCTTTTTATTCTCCCTAAAATTTAATGATACTCTCTCACCCCAACTCTCATTTGCCCTTTTTTTCACCTCTTGCACCTTTCTCTTGACCTCCTGTCTCTTTCTTTTATACATCTCCCACTCAATTGCATTTTTTCCCTGCAAAAATCGTCCAAATGCCTCTCTCTTCTCTTTCACTAATACTCTTACTTCTTAATGAATATATACATTATATATTATTATATATATTATATATATTATATATATATATTTTTTTTTTTTTTTTTATACTTTGTCGCTGTCTCCCGCGTTTGCGAGGTAGCGCAAGGAAACAGACGAAAGAAATGGCCCAACCCCCCCCCCATACACATGTACATACACACGTCCACACACGCAAATATACATACCTACACAGCTTTCCATGGTTTACCCCAGACGCTTCACATGCCTTGATTCACTCCACTGACAGCACGTCAGCCCCTGTATACCACATCGCTCCAATTCACTCTATTCCTTGCCCTCCTTACACCCTCCTGCATGTTCAGGCCCCGATCACACAAAATCTTTTTCACTCCATCTTTCCACCTCCAATTTGGTCTCCCTCTTCTCCTCGTTCCCTCCACCTCCGACACATATATCCTCTTGGTCAATCTTTCCTCACTCATTCTCTCCATGTGCCCAAACCATTTCAAAACACCCTCTTCTGCTCTCTCAACCACGCTCTTTTTATTTCCACACATCTCTCTTACCCTTACGTTACTTACTCGATCAAACCACCTCACACCACACATTGTCCTCAAACATCTCATTTCCAGCACATCCATCCTCCTGCGCACAACTCTATCCATAGCCCACGCCTCGCAACCATACAACATTGTTGGAACCACTATTCCTTCAAACATACCCATTTTTGCTTTCCGAGATAATGTTCTCGACTTATATATATATATATATTCTTTCTTTCTTCTTTCATACTATTCGCCATTTCCCGCATCAGCGAGGTAGCGTTAAGAACAGAGGACTGGGCCTTTGAGGGAATATCCTCACCTGGCCCCCTTCTCTGTTCCTTCTTTTGGAAAATTAAAAAAAAACAAGAGGGGAGGATTTCCAGCCCCCCACTCCCTCCCCTTTTAGTCGCCTTCTACGACACGCAGGGAATTCGTGGGAAATATTCTTTCTCCCCTATCCCCAGGGATAATATATTTATATATTTTTTTTTCTTCATACCATTCGCCATTTCCCACATTTGCGAGGTAGCGTTAAGAACAGAGGACTGGGCCTTAGAGGGAAAATCCTCACCTGGCCCCCTTCTCTGTTCCTTCTTTTGGAAAATTATAAAAAAACGAGAAGGGAGGATTTCCAGCCACCCTCTCCCTCCCCTTTTAGTCACCTTCTACGACATGCAGGGAATACGTGGGAAGTATTCTTTCTTCTTTCTCCCCTATCCCCAGGCATAATATATATATATATATATATATATATATATATATATATATATTTTTTTTTTTTTTTTTTTTTTTTTTTTTTTTTTTTTTAATACTTTGTCGCTGTCTCCCGCGTTTGCGAGGTAGCGCAAGGAAACAGACGAAAGAAATGGCCCAACCCCCCCCCCCATACACATGTACATACACACGTCCACACACGCAAATATACATACCTACACAGCTTTCCATGGTTTACCCCAGACGCTTCACATGCCTTGCTTCAATCCACTGACAGCACGTCAACCCCTGTATACCACATGACTCCAATTCACTCTATTTCTTGCCCTCCTTTCACCCTCCTGCATGTTCAGGCCCCGATCACACAAAATCTTTTTCACTCCATCTTTCCACCTCCAATTTGGTCTCCCTCTTCTCCTCGTTCCCTCCACCTCCGACACATATATCCTCTTGGTCAATCTCTCCTCACTCATTCTCTCCATGTGCCCAAACCATTTCAAAACACCCTCTTCTGCTCTCTCAACCACGCTCTTTTTATTTCCACACATCTCTCTTACCCTTACGTTACTTACTCGATCAAACCACCTCACACCACACATTGTCCTCAAACATCTCATTTCCAGCACATCCATCCTCCTGCGCACATCTCTATCCATATATATATATATATATATATATATATATATATATATATATATATATATATATACATATATGATGGATTGCGCAAAAGATGCTTGTGGCATGAGAAGAGTGGGAGGTGGGTTGATTAGAAAAGGTAGTGAGTAGTGGGATAAAGAAGTAAGATTATTAGTGAAAGAGAAGAGAGAGGCATTTGGACAATTTTTGCAGGGAAAAAATGCAATTGAGTGGGAGATGTATAAAAGAAAGAGACAGGAGGTCAAGAGAAAGGTGCAAGAGGTGAAAAAGGGGGCAAATGAGAGTTGGGGTGAGAGAGTATCATTAAATTTTAGGGAGAATATATATATTATATATTATATATATATGTATGTATCACTACTCCTGAAACAGGAGTGGTGGAAGTATGTGAGAGAGTCTAAGAAAGTAAACTCTAGATTGATATGGATGGAGACAGATGGATGATTATTGGTGCCTATGTACCTGGGCATGAGAAGAAAAATCATGAGAGGCAAGTGTTTTGGGAGCAGCTGAGTGAGTGTGTTAGCAGCTTTGATGCACGAGACCAAGTTATAGTGATGGGTGATTTGAATGCAAAGGTGAGTAATGTGGCAGTTGAGGGAATAATTGGTGTACATGGGGTGTTGAATGTTGTAAAAGTAAATGGAAGAGCTTTCAGATTTGTGTGCTGAAAAAAGGACTGGTGATTGGGAATACCTGGTTTAAAAAGACAGATATACATAAGTATACGCATGTAAGTAGGAGAGATGGCCAGAGAGCGTTATTGGATTACATGTTAATTGATTGGCACGTGAAAGAGAGACTTTTGGATGTTAATGTCTGAAAGGTGCAACTGGAGGGATGTCTGATCAATATCGTGTGAAGGCAAAGGTTAAGACTTGTAGAGGTTTTAAAAAAAGAAGAGAAAATGTTGGGGTGAAGAGAGTGTTGAGAGTAAGTGACCTTGGGAAGGAGATTTCTGTGAGGAAGTACCAGGAGAGACTGACTCCAGAATGGAAAAAGGTGAGACCAAAGGACATAAGGGGAGTGGAGGAGAAATGGGATGCATTTAGGGAAGCAGTGATGGCTTGCACAAAAGATGCCTGTGGCATGAGAAGCGTGGGAGGTAAGCAGATTAGAAACGGTAGTGAGTGGTGAAATGAAAAAGTAAGATTATTAGAGAAAGAGAAGAGAGAGGTATTTGGATGATTTTTGCAGGGAAATAATGGAAATGAGTGGGAGATGTATAAAAGAAAGAGGCAGGAGGTCAAGAGAAAGGTGCAAGAGGTGAAAAAGAGGGCAAATGAGAGTTGGGGTGAGAGAGTATCATTAAATTTTCGGGAGAATAAAAAGATGTCTTAGAAGGAGGTAAACAAAGTGCATAAGACAAGAGAACACATGGGAACAATGGTGAAGGGGGCTAATGGGGAGGTAATAACAAGCAGTGGTGACGTGAGAAGGAGATGGAGTGAGTGGCAGATATAAGGTGTTTCGGTTGAGGTGGTGTGCGAAGTAAGAGGTTCAGGGACAATGGTTTGGTAAACATAGAAGAGGTAGTGAAAGCTTTGCGAAAGATGAAAGCCGGCAAAGCGGCGGTTGTGGATGGTATTGCAGTGGAATTTATTAAAAACGGGGGTGACTGTGTTGCTAAGTGGTTGGTGAGGATATTCAATGTATGTATGGCTCATGGAGAAGTGCCTGAGGATTGGTGGAATGCATACATAGTACTATTGTACAAAGGCAAAGGGGATAAAGGTGAGTGCTCAAATTACAGAGGTATAAGTTTCTTGAGTATTCCTGGGAAATTATATTTGAGGGTATTGATTGAGAGGGTGAAGGCATGTACAGAGCATCAGACTGGGGAAGAGCAGTGTGGTTTCAGAAGTGGTAGAGGATGTCTGGACCAGGTGTTTGCTTTGAAGAATGTATGTGATAAATACTTGGAAAAACAAATGGATTTGTATGTAGCATTTATGGATCTGGAGAAGGCATATGATGGAGTTGATAGAGATGCTTTGTGGAAAATATTAAGAGTATATGGTGTGGGAGGCAAGTTGCTAGAAGCAGAGAAAAGTTTTAATCGAGGATGTAAGGCAAATAGTGCAAATAACTGGGAGATGTATAAAAGAAAGCGGCAGGAGGTTAAGAGAAAGGTGCAAGAGGTGAAGAACAGGGCAAATGAGAGTTGGGGTGAGAGAGTATCATTAAGTTTTAGGGAGAACAAAAAGATGTTTTGGAAGGAGGTAAATAAAGTGCATAAGACAAGAGAACAAATGGTGAAGGGGGCTAATGAGGAGGTAATAACAAGTAGTGGTGATGTGAGAAGATGGAGTGAGTATTTTGAAGGTTTGTTGAATGTGTTAGATGATACAGTGGCAGATATAGGGTGTTTTGGTGAAGGTGGTGTGCAAAGTGAGAGGGTCAGGGAGAATGGTTTGGTAAACAGAGAAGAGATAGTGAAAGCTTTGCAGAAGATGAAAGCCAGCAAGGCGGTGGGTGTGGATGGTATTGCAGTAGAATTTACTAAAAAAGGGGGTGACTGTGTTGTTGACTGGTTGGTGAGGATATTCAGTGTATGTATGGCTCATGGTGAAGTGCCTGAAGACTGGCAGGATGCATGCATAGTGCCATTGTACAAAGGCAAAGGGGATAAAGGTGAATGTTCAAATTATGGAGGTATAAGTTTGTTGAGTATTCCTGGGAAATTATATTTGAGGTTGCATTGATTAAGAGGGTGAAGGCATGTATGGAGCATCAGACCGGGGAAGAGCAGTGTGGTTTCAGAGGTGGTAAAGGATGTGCGGATCAGGTGTTTGCTTTGAAGAATGTATTTGAGAAATACTTAGAAAAACAAATGGATTAGTCTGTAGCATTTATGGATCTGGAGAAGGCATATGATAGAGTTGATAGAGATGCTTTGTGGAAAATATTAAGAGTATATGGTGTGGGAGGCAAGTTGCTAGAAGCAGTGAAAAGTTTTTATTGAGGATGCAAGGCATGTGTGCAAGTAGGAAGAGAGGAAAGTGATTGGTTGTCAGTGAATGTCAGTTTGCGGCAGGGGTGCATGATGTCTCCATGGTTGTTTAATTTGTTTATGGATGGGGTTGGTAGGGAAGTGAATGCAAGAGTTTTGGAGAGAGGGGCAAGTATGCAGTCTGTTGTGGAGGAGAGGGCTTGGGAAGTGAGTCAGTTGTTGTTTGCTGATGATACAGTACTGGTGGCTGATTCAGGTGAGAAACTGCAGAAGTCGGTGACTGAGTTTGGTAAAGTGTGTGAAAGAAGAAAGCTGAGAGTAAATGTGAATAAGAGCAAGGTTGTTAGATTCAGTAGGTTTGAGGGACAAGTCAGTTGGAAAGTAAGTTTGAATGGAGAAAAACTGAAGGAAGTGAAGTGTTTTAGGTATCTGGGAGTGGATTTGGCAGCAGATCGAACCATAGAAGCAGAAGTGAGTCACAGGGTGGGGGAGGGGGCGAAGGTTCTGGGAGAGCTGAAGAATGTGTGGAAGGCGAGAACATTATCTCGAAAAGCAAAAATAGGTATGTTTGAAGGAATGGTGGTACCAACAATGTTATATAGTTGCGAGATGTGGGCTATAGATAGGGTTGTGCAGAGGATGGTGGATGTGTTGGAAATGAGATGTGTGAGGACAATATGTGGTGTGAGGTGGTTTTGATCAAGTAAGTAATGAAAGGGTAAGAGAGATGTGTGGTAATGAAGTGTGGTTGAGAGAGCAGATGAGGGTGTATTTAAATGGTTTGGTCATATGTAGAGAATGAATGAGGAAATATTGACAAAGAGAATATATGTGTCACGTGGAGGGAACAAGAAGTGGGATACCAAATTGGAGGTGGAAGGATGAAGTGAAAAAGATTTTGAGCGATCGGGGCCTGAACATGCAGGAGGGTGAAAGGCACGCAAGGAATAGAGTGAACTGGAATGATGTGGTATACCGGGGTCGACGTGCTGTCAATGGATTGAACCAGGGCATTGGAAACGTCTGGGGTAAACCATGGAAAGTTTTGTGGGGCCTGGATGTGGAAAGGGAGCTGTGGTTTCAATGCACTATACATGACAGCTAGACACTTAGTGTGAACGAATGTGGCCTTTGTTGTCTTTTCCTAGCACTACCTCGTGTGCGTGTGGGGGGAGGGGGCTGTCATTTTATGTGTGGCAGGGTAATAAAGGAATGAATAAAGGCAGCGTGTATGAATTATGTAAATGTGTATATATTTATATGTCTGTGTATGTATGAATATGCATGCATTAAAATGTACAGGTATGTATATGTGCATGTGCGGTCGTGTATGTATGTGGTGGGTGGGTGGGTTAGCCAATCTTGCGTCGTGTTTCCTTGCACTACCTCACTAATGCGACAGACAGCAACAAAGTATGATAAATAAATTAATAAATATATGTGTGTATATCTCTAAAGGGGACAGGATTGGGGGCTGGAAACCCTTCCCTCCTTGCATTTTAACTTTCTAAAAGGGGAAACAGAAGAAGGAGTCATGCGGGGAGAGCTCATCCTCTTCGAAGGCTCAGATTGGTGTCTAAATGTGAGTGGATGTAACCAAGATGAGAAAAAAGGAGAGATAGGTAGTATATTTGAGGAAAGGAACCAGGATGTTTTGGCTCAGAATGAAACGAAGCTCAAGGGTAAAGGGGAAGAGTGATTTGGGAATGTCTTGGGAGTAACGTCAGGGGTTGGTGAGAGGACAAGAGCAAGGGAAGGAGTAGCACTACTCCTGAAACAGGAGTGGTGGGAGTATGTGATAGAGTGTAAAAAAGTAAACTCTAGATTGATATGGGTAAAACTGAAAGTGGATGGAGAGAGATGGGTGATTATTGGTGCCTATGCACCTTGGCATGAGAAGAAAGATCATGAGAGGCAAGTGTTTTGTGAGCAGCTTAGTGAGTGTGTTAGTAGTTTTGATGCAAGAGACCGGGTTATAGTAATGGGTAATTTGAATGCAAAGGTGAGTAATGTGGCAGTTGAAGGAATAATTGGTGTACATGGGTGTTCAGTGTTGTAAATGGTAATGGTGAAGAGCTTGTAGATTTATGTGCTGAAAAAGAACTGTTGATCGGGAATACCTGGTTTAAAAAGAGAGATATACATAAGTATACGTATTCCTAGCACTACCTCGCGCACATCAGGGGGATGGGGTTGTCATTTCATGTGTGGCAGGGTGGCAATGGAAATGAATAAAGTCAGACAGTATGAATTATGTACATGTGTATATATGTTTATGTCTGTGTGTATATATATGTATGTATACATTCAGATGTATAGGTAAGCATATTTGCATGTGTGGATGTGTATGTATATACATGTGTATGTGGGTGGGTTGGGCGATTCTTTCATCTATTTCCTTGCGCTACCTTGCTAACGCGAGAGACAGCGACAAAGCAAAGTAAATAGATATATAAATAAATATACACATATGTAAGTAGGAGAGATGGCCAGAGAGCATTATTGGATTACGTGTTGATTGATAGGCGTGCGAAAGAGAGACTTTTGAATGTTAATGTTCTGAGAGGTGCAACTTGAGGGATGTCTGATCATTACCTTGTAGAGGCGAAGGTGAAGATTTGTAGAGGTTTTCAGAAAAGAAGAGAGAATGTTGGGGTGAAAAGAGTGGTGAGAGTAAGTGAGCTTGAGGAGACTTATGTGAGGAAGTACCAGGAGAGACTGAGTACAGAATGGAAAAAGGTGAGAACAAAGGACGTAAGGGAAGTTGGGGAGGAATGGGATGTATTTAGGGAAACAGTGATGGCTTGCGCAAAAGATGCTTGTGGTATGAGAAGCGTGGGAGGTGGGCAGATTAAAAAGGGTAGTGAGTGGATGGATGAAGAAGTAAGATTATTAGTGAAAGAGAAGACAGAGGCATTTGGACGACTTTTGCAGGGAAATAATGCAAATGAGTGGGATATCTATAAAAGAAAGAGGCAGGAGGTCAAGAGAAAGAAAGGTGCAAGAGGTGAAAAAGAGGGCGAATGAGAGTTGGGGTGAGAGAGTATTATCAAATTTTAGGGAGAATAAAAAAATGTTCTGGAAGTAGGTAAATAAAGTGCATAAGACAAGGGAACAAATGGGAACTTCAATGAAGGGGCCTAATGGGGAGGTGATAACAAGTAGTGGTGGTGTGAGAAGGAGAAGGAGTGAGTATTTTGAAGGTTTGTTGAATGTGTTTGATGATAGAGTGGCAGATATAGGGTGTTTTGGTCGAGGTGGTGTGCAAAGTGAGAGGGTTAGGGAAAATGATTTGGTAAACAGAGAAGAGGTAGTAAAAGCTTTGCGGAAGATGAAAGCCGGCACGGCAGCAGGTTTGGATGGTATTGCAGTGAAATTTATTAAAAAAGGGGTGACTGTACTGTTGACTGGTTGGTAGGGTTATTTAATGTATGTATGACTCATGGTGAGGTCTCTGAGGATTGGCGGAATGCTTGCATAGTGCCATTGTACAAAGGCAAAGGGGATAAAAGTGAGTGCTCAAATCGCAGAGGTATAACTTTGTTGAGTATTCCTGGGAAAATATATGGGAAGGTATTGATTGAGAGGGTGAAGGCATGTACAGAGCATCAGATTGGGGAACAGCAGTGTGATATCAGAAGTGGTAGAGGATGTGTGGATCAGGTGTTTGCTTTGAAGAATGTGAGAAATACTTAGAAAAGCAAATGGATTTGTATGTAGCATTTATGGATCAGGAGAAGGCATATGACAGAGTTGATAGAGATGCTCTGTGGAAGGTATTAAGAATATATGGTGTGGAAGGCAAGTTGTTAGAAGCAGTGAAAAGTTTTTATCGAGGATGTAAGGCATGTGTACGTGTAGGAAGAGAGGAAAGTGATTGGTTCTCAGTGAATGTAGGTTTGTGGCAGGGGTGTGTGATGTCTTCATGGTTGTTTAATTTGTTTATGGATGGGGTTGTTAGGGAGGTGAATGCAAGAGTTTTGGAAAGAGGGGCAAGTATGCAGTCTGTTGTGGATCAGAGAGCTTGGGAAGTGTCAGTTGTTGTTCACTGATGATACAGCGCTGGTGGCTGATTCCTGTGAGAAACTGCAAAAGCTGGTGACTGAGTTTGGTAAAGTATGTCAAAGAAGAAAGCTGAGAGTAAATGTGATTAAGAGCAAGGTTATTAGGTAAAGTAGGGTTGAGGGACAAGTCAATTGGGAGGTAAGTTTGAATGGAGAAAAACTGGAGGAAGTGAGGTGTTTTAGATACCTGGGAGTGGATTTGGCAGCGGATGGAATCATGGAAGCAGAAGTGAATCATAGGGTGGGGACAAAAGTTCTGGGAGCGTTGAAGAATGTGTGGAAGTCGAGAACATTATCTCGGAAAACAAAAATGGGTAATGATTGAAGGAATAGTGGTTCCAACAATGTTATATTGTTGCAAGGTATGGGCTATGGATAGACTTGTGTGGAGAAGGGTAGATGTGCTAGAAATGAGATGTTTGAGGACAATATGTGGTTTGAGGTGATTTGATCGAGTAAATAATAATAGGGTAAGAGAGATGTGTGGTAATAAAAAGAGTGTGGTTGAGAGAGCAGAAGAGGGTGTTTTGAAATGGTTTGGTCGCATGGAGAGAGTGAGTGAGGAAAGATTGACCAAGAGGATATATGTGTCAGAGGTGGAGGGAACAAGGAGAAGTGGGAGACCAAATTGGAGGTAGAAAGATGGAGTGAAAAAGATTTTGAGTGATTGGGGCTTGAACATGCAGGAGGGTGAAAGGTGTGCAAGGAATAGAGTGAATTGGAACGATGTGGTATAATGGGGTCGACGTGCTGTCAATGGATTGTACTAGGGCATGTGAAGCGTCTGGGGTAAACCATGGAAAGTTCTGTAGGGCCTGGATGTGGAAAGGGAGCTGTGGTTTCGGAGCATCATTACATGACAGCTAGAGACTGAGTGTGAACGAATGTGGCCTTTTTTGTCTTTTCCTAGCGCTACTTTGTGCACACGAGGGGGGGAGGTGGTTGTTATTTCATGTGTGGCGGGGTGGCGATGGGAATGAATAAAGGCAGACAGTATGAATTATGTACATGTGTATATATGTATATGTCTGTGTGTGTATATATATATGTATATGTTGAGATGTATAGGCAAGTATATTTGCGTGTGTGGACGTGTGTGTATATAAATGTGTATGTGGGTGAGTTGTGCCATTCTTTTGTCTGTCTCCTTGCACTACCTCGGTAACGCGGGAGACAGCGACAAAGCAAAATAAATATATCTCTCCCACTCACATACGTATACTTATTGGAAAGGATCACAATTTTGCGCGTGATCAAGATATTCCTATGAGTCCAAGGGGAACTTATCGTGTTTCATTTTCCCCGTGGACAAATAGGAAGTATACTTACGTATATCTCTCTTCTTAAACCAGGTACTCCCAATCAACAGGCATTTTTCAGCACACAAATCCACAAACTCATTACCATTTCCATTTACACCACTGAACACCCCATGTAGACCAATTATACCCTCATCTGCCACTTTACTCACCTTCGCATTTAAATCATCCATCGCTATAACCCAGTCTCGTGCATCGTAGCTGCTAACACACAAACTCAGCTGCTCCCATAATACTTGCTTCTCATGATCTTTCTCCTCATGACCAGGTGCATTGGCACCAATATTCATCCATCTCTCTCCATCCACTTTCAGCTTTACCCATACCAATCTAGAATTTACTTTCTTAGACTCTATCAATCTAGAATTTACTTTCTTAGACTCTATCACATACTCCCACAACTCCTGCTTCATGAGTAGTCCTACTCCTTCCTTACCTCTTGTCTCTCACCAACCCCTGACTTTACTCCCAAGACTTTCCCAAACCACTCTTCCCTTTATCCTTGAGCTTCGTTTCACTCAGAGCCAAAACATCCAGGTTTCTTTCCTCAAACATACTACCTCTATCTTCTTCTTTCTCATCTTGGTTACATCCACTCACATTCAGACACCTCAATCTGAGCCTTTGAGGAGGATGAGCACTTCTCGCTTACCTCCTTCTTCTATTTCCCCTTACTGAACTTTAAATACGAGGGGGATTTCCAGCCCCCCACTCCCAACCCCTTTACTCGCCTGCCATGTGTGGGGAATACATGGGAAGTATTGTTTCTCCGCTGTTTCCTGCGTCAGGAAGGTAGTACCAGGAAACAGACAAAGAATGGCCCATCCACTCATATACACATATATGTATATATATACATAATTGCCCATATTTATTTATTTATTTATTTTGCTTTGTCACTGTCTCCAGCGTTAGCGTGGTAGCGCAAGGAAACAGACGAAAGAATGACCCAACCCACCCACATACACATGTATATACATACACGTCCACACACGCAAATAAACATACCTATGCATGTCAACGTATACATATATATACACACACAGACATATACATATTTACACATGTACATAATTCATACTGTCTGCCTTTATTCATTCCCATCGCCACCTCGCCACACATTAAATAACAACCCCCTCCCCCAGCATGTGCACAAGGTAGCACTAGGAAAAGACAACAAAGGCCACATTCGTTCACACTCAGTCTCTAGCTGTTATGTAGTAATGCACCAAAACCTCCGCTCCCTTTTCACATCCAGGCCCCACAGAACTTTCCAAGGTTTACCCCAGACGCTTCACATGCCCTGGTTCAATCCATTGACAGCATGTCGACCCCAGTATACCACATCGTTCCAATTCACTCTATTCCTTGCACGCCTTTCACCCTCCTGCATGTTCAGGCCCCGATCACTCAAAATCTTTCTCACTCCATCTTTCCACCTCCAATTCAGTCTCCCACTTCTCGTTCCCTCCACCTCTGACACATATATCCTCTTTGTCTATCTTTCCTCACTCATTCTCTCCATGTGACCAAACCATTTCAAAACACCCTCTTCTGCTCTCTCAACCACACTCTTTTTATTACCACACATATCTCTTACCCTATTATTACTTACTCGATCAAACCACCTCACACCACATATTGTCCTCAAACATCTCATTTCCAGCACATCCACCCTCCTGCGCACAACTCTATCCATAGCTCACGCCTCGCAACCATACAAAATTGTTGGAACCACTATTCCTTCAAACATACCCATTTTTGCTTTCTAAGATAATGTTCTCAACTTTCACACATTCTTCAAGGCTCCCAGAATTTTCGCCCCCTCCCCCACCCTATGATTCACTTTCGCTTCCATGGTTCCATCCGCTGCCAAATCCACTCCCAGATATCTAAAACACTTCACTTCCTCCAGCTTTTCTCCATTCAAACTTACCTCCCAATTGACTTGACCCTCAACCCTACTGTACCTAATAACCTTGCTCTTATTCACATTTACTCTCAACTTTCTTCTTTCACACACTTTACCAAACTCAGTCACCAGCTTCTGCAGTTTCTCACATGAATCAGCCATCAGCACTGTATCATCAGCGAACAACAACTGACTCACTTCCCAAGCTCTCTGATCCACAACAGACTGCATACTTACCCCTCATTCCAAAACTCTTGTATTCACCTCCCTAACAACCCCATCCATAAACAAATTAAACAACCATGGAGACATCACACACCCCTGCCACAAACCTACATTCACTGAGAACCAATCACTTTCCTCTCTTCCTACATGTACACATGCCTTACGTCCTCGATAGAAACTTTTCACTGCTTCTAACAACTTGCCTCCCACACCATATATTCTTCATACCTTCCACAGAGCATCTCTATCAATTCGATCATATGCCTTCTCCAGATCCATAAATGCTACATACAAATCCATTTGCTTTTCTAAGTATTTCTCACATACATTCTTCGATGGGAAGTGAGTCAGTTGTTGTTCGCTGATGATACAGCGCTGGTGGCTGATTCATGTGAGAAACTGCAGAAGCTGGTGACTGAGTTTGGTAAAGTGTGTGAAAGAAGAAAGTTAAGAGTAAATGTGAATAAGAGCAAGGTTATTAAGTACAGTAGGGTTGAGGGTCAAGTCAATTGGGAGGTGAGTTTGAATGGAGAAAAACTGGAGGAAGTGAAGTGTTTTAGATATCTGGGAGTGGATCTGGCAGCGGATGGAACCATGGAAGTGGAAGTGGATCATAGGGTGGGGGAGGGGGCGAAAATTCTGGGAGCCTTGAAGAATGTGTGGAAGTCGAGAACATTATCTCGGAAAGCAAAAATGGGTATGTTTGAAGGAATAGTGGTTCCAACAATGTTGTATGGTTGCGAGGCGTGGGCTATGGATAGAGTTGTGCGCAGGAGGATGGATGTGCTGGAAATGAGATGTTTGAGGACAATGTGTGGTGTGAGGTGGTTTGATCAAGTAAGTAACGTAAGGGTAAGAGAGATGTGTGGAAATAAAAAGAGCGTGGTTGAGAGAGCAGAAGAGGGTGTTTTGAAATGGTTTGGGCACATGGAGAGAATGAGTGAGGAAAGACTGACCAAGAGGATATATGTGTCAGAGGTGGAGGGAACAAGGAGAAGAGGAAGACCAAATTGGAGGTGGAAAGATGGAGTGAAAAAGATTTTGTGTGATCGGGGCTTGAACATGCAGGAGGGTGAAAGGAGGGCAGGGAATAGAGTGAATTGGAGGGATGTGGTATACCGGGGTTGACGTGCTGTCAGTGGATTGAATCAAGGCAAGTGAAGCGTCTAGGGTAAACCATGGAAAGCTGTGTAGGTATGTATATTTGCGTGTGTGGACGTATGTATATACATGTGTATGGGGGTGGGTTGGGCCATTTCTTTCGTCTGTTTCCTTGCGCTACCTCGCAAACGCGGGAGACAGCGACAAAGAAAAAAAGAAAAAAAAAAATTCTTCAAAGCAAACACCTGATCCACACATCCTCTACCACTTCTGAAACCACACTGCTCTTCCCCAATCTGATGCTCTGTACATGCCTTCACCCTCTCAATCAATACCCTCCCACATAATTTTCCAGGAATACTCAACAAACTTATACCTCTGTAATTTGAGCACTCACCTTTGTCTCCCCTTTGCATTTGTACAATGACACTATGCAAGCATTCTGCCAATCCTCAGGCACCTCACCATGAATCATACATACATTAAATAACCTTACCAACCAGTCAACAATACAGTCACCCCCTTTGTTAATAAATTCCACTTCAATACCATTCCAACCCGCTGCCTTGCCAGCTTTCATCTTCCGCAAAGCTTTTACTACCTCTTCTCTGTTTACCAAATCATTTTCCCTAACCCTCTCACTTTGCACACCACCTCGACCAAAACACCCTATATCTGCCACTCTATCATCAAACACATTCAACAAACCTTCAAAATACTCACTCCATCTCCTTCTCACATCACCAGTACTTGTTATCACCTCCCCATTAGCCCCCTTCACTGAAGTTCCCATTTGTTCCCTTGTCTTGTGCACTTTATTTACCTCCTTCCAAAACACCTTTTTAGTCTCCCTAAAATTTAATGATACTCTCTCACCACAACTCTCATTTGCCCTCTTTTTCATCTCTTGCACCTTTCTCTTGACCTCCTACCTCTTTCTTTTATACATCTCCCACTCATTTGCATTATTCCCCTGCAAAAATCATCCAAATGCCTCTCTCTTCTCTTTCACTAATAATCTTACTTCTTCATCCCACCACTCACTACCCTTTCTAATCTGCCCACCTCCCACGCTTCTCATGCCACAAGCATCTTTTGAGCAAGCCATCACTGCTTCCCTAAATACATCCCATTCCTCCCCCACTCCCCTTACCTCCTTTGTTCTCACCTTTTTCCATTCTGTACTCAGTCTCTCCTGGTACTTCCTCACACAAGTCTCTTTCCCAAGCTCACTTACTCTCACCACTCTCTTCACCCCAACATTCTCTCTTCTTTTCTGAAAACTCTACAAATCTTCACCTTTGCCTTCACAAGATAATGATCAGACATCCCTCCAGTTGCACCTCTCAGCACAATAACATCCAAAAGTCTCTCTTTCGTGCGCCTGTCAATTAACACATAATCCAATAACGCTCTCTGGCCATCTCTCCTACTTACATATGTATACTTATGTATATGTCTCTTTTTAAACCAGGTATTCCCAATCACCAGTCCTTTTTCAGCACATAAATCTACAAGCTCTTCACCATTTCCATTTACAACACTGAACACCCCATGTATACCAATTATTCCCTCAACTGCCACATTACTCACCTTTGCATTCAAATCACCCATCACTAAAACCCGGTCTTGTGCATCAAAACCACTAACACACTCATTCAGCTGCTCCCAAAACACTTGCCTCTCATGATCTTTCTTCTCATGCCCAGGTGCATATGCACCAATAATCACAATCACCGTTCTCTCTCCATCAACTTTCAGTTTTACCTATATCAATGTAGAGTTTACTTTCTTACACTCTATCACATACTCCCACCACTCCTGTTTCAGTAGTGCTACTCCTTCCCTTGCTCTTGTCCTCTCATTAACCCCTGACTTCACTCCCAAGACATTCCCAAACCACTCTTCCCCTTTACCTTTGAGCTTCGTTTCACTCAGAGCCAAAACATCCAGGTTCCTTTCCTCAAACATACTACCTATCTCACCTTTTTCTCATCTTGATTACATCCACACACATTTAGACACCCCAATCTGAGCCTTCAAGGAGGATGAGCACTCCCTGCGTGACTTCTTCTTCTGTTTCCCCTTTTAGAAAGTTAAAATACAAGGAGGGGAGGGTTTCTACCCCCCGCTCTTGTCCCCTTTAGTCACCTCCTACGACACATGAGGAATGCGTGGGAAGTATTCTTTCTCCCCTATCCCCAGGGATAAGGAATGCATGGGAAGTATTCTTTCTGCCTTATCCCCAGGGATAGGGATAATTGCCCATATGTGCACATATACATACATATACATATCAACATATACACATGTATACATACACATACACAGACCTATACATATATACACATGTGCATATTCATACTTGCTTGCCTTCATCCGTTCCCATCGCCACACCGCAACACAGGAAACTACATTCAAACCATCTGCTTGAGCATAGTAGCACCAGGAAAACAGACAAAAAAAAGGTCACATTCGTTCACACTCAGTCTCTAATTATCACTGTGTACTGCACCGAAACCACAGCTCCCTATCCAAATCCAGGCCCCACACACCTTTCCATGGTTCACCCCAGATATTTCACATGCCCTGGTTCAGTCCAATGTCAACACATTGATCCTGGTATACCACATCGTTCCAATTCACACTACTCCTTGCATGCCTCTTACTCTCCTTTATGTTCAGGCCCCAATTGCTCAAAATCTTTTTCACTCCATCCTTCCACCTTCAATTTGTTCTCCCACTTCTTGTTCCCTCTACTTCATCACAACTAATATATCCTCTTTGTCAATCTCTCGTCACTCATTCTCTCCATATGCCCAAACCATTTCAACACACCCTCTTCTGCTCTCTTAACCACACTTTTTATTTCCACACATCTCTCTTACCCTTTCATTACTTACTCGATCAAACCACCTCACACCACATGTTGTTCTCAAACATTTCCTTTCCAACAAAACCACCCTCCTGCATACAACCCTGTCTATAGCCCATGCCTCACTATCATATAATATTGCTGGAACTACTATTCCTTTAAACACACCTGTTTTTGCTCTCCAAGATAATGTTCTCTCCTCCCACACATTCTTCATTGCTCCAAGAACCTTCACCCCCTTCCCCACCATGTGACTCACTTCTGCTTCCATGATTCTATTCACTGCTAAGCCCACTCCCAGGTATCTAAAACACTTCACTTCCTCCAGTTTTTCTCCATTCAAACTTACATCCCAATTAACTGGTCCCTCAACCTAATTAACCCTAATAACCTTCCTCTTATTCACATTTACTCCCAACTTTCTCCTTTCATAAACTTTTCCAAACTCAGTCACAAGTTTCTGCAGTTTCTCACTTCAGTCAACTACTAGAGCTGTATCATCAGCAAACAACAACTGACTGACTTCCCAAACCCTCTCATCCACAAAAGACTGCATACTCACCCCTCTCACCAAAACTTTTGCATTTACCTCCCTAACCACCCCATCCATAAACAAATTCCACAACCATGGGGACATTACACACCCCTGCTGCAGACCAACATTCACTTGGAACCAATCACTCTCCTCCCATCCTACTCATACACATGCCTTACATCCTTGGTAAAAAGTTTTCACTGCTTCTATCAACTAACCTCCCACACCATATACTTTTGAGACCCTATTATATGACTTCTCCAGATCCATAAATGCCACATACAAATCCATCTGTTTTTCTGAGTATTTCTCACACATAGTCTTCAAAGCAAACACCTGATCCACATATCCTGTACCACTTATGAAACCACAGTACTCCCCCACAGTCTGATGCTTTGTACATGCCTTTACCCATTCAATCAATACCCTCTCTTATAATTTCCCAGGAATACTCAACAAACTTATGCTCTGTAGTTTGAACACTCATCTTTATCCCCTTTGCCTTTGTACAAGGGCACTATGCATGCATTTTGCCAATCCTCAGGCACTTCACCATGATCCATACATACACTGAATATCCTTACCAACCAATCAACAACACAGTCACCCCAAATTTTAATAGACTCTACAGCAATACCGTCCACACCTGCCGCCAAGCCGGATTTCATCTTTCAAAAAGCTTTCACTACCTCTTCTCTCTTAACCAAACCATTCTCCCTGACCCTCTCACTTTGCCCACCACCCCAACCAGACCACCCTATATCTGTCATTATATCATCAAACTTATTCAACAAACCTTCAAAATACTCACTCCATCTTCTCACTTCATCACTACTTGGTATTAATTCCTCACCTGCCCCCTTCACCAATGTTCTCATTGTTCTCTTGTCTTATGCACGTTATTTACCTCCTTCCAAAAGATCTCTTTATTTTCCCTAAAGTATAATGATACTTTCTCACCCCATCTCTCATTTGCCCTCTTTTTCAACCCTTGCACCTTTCTCTTAACCTCCTGTTGCTTTCTTTTATACATCATTTGCACTCCTTCCTTGCAAGTATCGTCCAAACGCCTCTCTATTCTTTTTCACTAACAACTTTACTTCTTCATCCCACCACTCCCTACTCTTTCTGTTCTACCCACCTTTCTCATGCCACTTGCATCTTTTGCATGAGACATCACTTCTTCCCTGAATACATCCCATTCCTCACCCACTCCCCTCACATTATTTGCTCTCGCCTTTTGCTATTCTGCACTCAATCTCTCCTGGTACTTCCTTACACAAGTCTCCTTTCCTAGCTAACTTACTCTCACCACTCTCTTCTCCCTAACATTCTTTTTTTTTTTTTTGAAGACTTCTATAAATCTTCACCTTCACCTCCACAAGAGAGTGATCAGATATCCCTCCAAGCTGCCCCTCTCAGCACATTAACATCCAAAAGTCTCTCTTTTACACACCTATCAATTAAGATTTAATCCAATAATGCCCTTTGACCATCTCTCCTTCTCACATACATATACTTATGTATATCTCTATATCTAAACCAGGTATTCCCAATCAACAGTTTTTTTTCAGCACACATTTCCATTCACAACACTGAATATCCCACACACATCAATTATACCCTCAACTGCCACATTACTCACCTTTACATTTAAATCAAGCATCACTAAAACCCAGTCTCATGCATCAAAATCGCTGACACACTCACCTAGCTGCTCCCAAAACATGATCTTTCATGATCTTTCTTCTCATGACTAGGTGCATAAGCACCAATAATCACCCACCTCTATCAGCTTTCAGTTTTACCCACATCAATCTAGAATGTACTGTCTATCACTTTATCACATACTCCCATAACTTTTGCTTCAAGAGTAATGCTACTACTTCCTTAGCTCTTGTTCTCTCACCAACCCCTGACTTTACTTCTAAGACTTTCCCAAACCACTCTTCCCCTTTCCACATGAGCTTCGTTTCACTCAGAGCAAGAACAAACATCCAGGTTTCTTTCCTGAAACATTCTACCTATCTCTCCTTTCTTCTCATCTTGGTAACATCCACGCACATTCAGACACCCCAGTCTGAGCTTTCGAGGAGGATGAGCACTCCCCGATTGACTCCTTTTCCTTTATCAGAAAGTGAAATAACCAGGAGGGTAGGGTTACAGACCCAACTCCTGCCCCCATTAGTCACCTTCAACGACACGTGGAGAATACATGGGAAGTTGTCTTTCTCCCCTATCCATAGGGATAATATATATTCATTATACTTAATTGCTGTTTCCTGCATCAGCAAGGCAGAGCAAGGAAACAGACAAAGAATGGCCCAACCACTCATATACACATATAAATAAATAAATGCCCACACACGCACATATACATACATATACATACATAAACATATACTTACATATGTACATATTCATACTTGCAGCATCACCCATTCCCACTGCTACCCTGCCACACAGGAAACAGCATCCCCCACCCCTCCAGTGAGGGAGTACCAAGAAAAGATAAAAAGGTCAAATTTGTTCTCTCTCAGTCTTTAGCTGTTATGTGTAATGCACTGAAACCACAGCTCTCTTTCCACATCCAGGCCCCACAGACCTTTCCATGGTTAACCCCATACACTTCACATGCCCTGGTTCAGTCTACTGACAGCACATCGACCCCAGTATACCACTTTGTTCCAATTCACTCTATTCCTTGAATGCCTTTCACCCTCCTGTATGTTCAGGCCCCGATCACTCAAAATCTTTTTCACTCCACCCTTCCACCTCCGATTTGGTCTCCCTCTTCTCTTTGTTCCCTATACCTCTGACACATATATCCTTTTTGTCAATCTTTCCTCACTCATGCTCTCCATGTGTCCAGACCATTACAACATATCCTCTTCTGCTCTCTCAACCACACTCTTTTTATTACCACACATCTCTACTACTTACTTGATCAAACCACCTCACACCATATATTGTCCTCAAACATTTCACTTCCAACACATCCACCCTCCTCCACACAACCTTGTCTATAGCCCATGCCTCACAACCTTATAACATTGTTGGGACCACTGTTCCTTCAAACATACCCATTTTTGCTCTCCGAGATAACGTTCTAGCCCTCCGCACATTCTTCAATACTCCCAGAACCTTCACCCCCTCCCCCATCCTGTGACTCACTTCCACTTCATGGTTCCATCCACTGCTAAGTCCACTCCTAGATATCTGTATATATCCAGGCCCCACAGACCTTTCCATGGTTTACTCCAGACACTTTACATGCCCTGGTTCAATCCACTGACAACACGTAGACCCCGGAATACCACAATGTTCCAGTTCACTTTATTCCCTGCACATCTTTCACCCTCCTGTATCTTCAGGCCTCACTTGCTCAAAGTCTTTTTCACTTCATCCTTCCACCTCCAATTTGGTCTCCCACTTCTCCTTCTTCCCTCCACCTTTGACACATGTATCCTCTTTGTCAATCTTTTCTCACTCATTCTCTCCATGTGTCCAAACCATTTCAACACACTCTCTTCTGCTTTCTCAACCACACTCTTTTTATTACAACACATCTCTCTTACCCTTACATTGCTTACTCGATCAAACCACCTCACACCTCATATTGTCCTCCAACATTTCATTTCCAACAAAACCACCCTCCTCCACACGACCCTATCTATAGCCCATTCCTCACAACCATATAACATTGTTGTAACCACTATTCCTTCAAACATACCCATTTTAGCTCTCCGAGATAGCGTTCTCCCTTTCCACACATTCCTCAACGCTCCCAGAGCCTTTGCCCCCTCCCCCACACTGTCTCTCACTCCACTTCCATGGTTCCAACATTCACTGAAAACCAATCACTTTCCTCACTTCCTACTCGTACATATGCCTTACATCATTGATAAAAGCTTTTCACTGCTTCTAACAACTTGCCTCCCACACCATGTATTCTTAAAACCTTCCACAGAGCATATCTATCAACTCTATCATATGCTTTCTCCGGATCCATAAATGCTACATACAAATCCATTTGCTTTTCTAAGTATTTCTCACATACATTCTTCAAAGCAAACACCTGATCCACACATCCTCTACCACTTCTGAAACAACACTGCTCTTCCCCAATCTGATGCTCTGTACATGCCTTCATCCTCTTAATCAATTATTTCATTTATTTATTTTGCTTTGTCGCTGTCTCCCGCGTTAGCGAGGTAGCGCAAGGAAACAGACGAAAGAATGGCCCAACCCGCCCACATACACATGTATATACATACATGTCCACACACGCACAATATACATACCTATACATCTCAATGTACACATATATATACACACGCAGACATATACATATATACACATGTACATAATTCATACTGTCTGCCTTTATTTGTTCCCATCGCCACTTCGCCACACATGGAATAACAACCCCCTCCCCCCTCATGTGTGTGAGATAGCCCTAGGAAAGACACCAAAGGCCCCATTCGTTCACACTCAGTCTCTAGCTGTCATGTAATAATGCACCGAAACCACAGCTCCCTTTCCACATCCAGGCCCCACACACTTTGCATGGTTTACCCCAGATGCTTCACATGCCCTGGTTCAATCCATTGACAGCACATCGACCCTGGTATACCACATTGTTCCAATTCACTCTATTCCTTGCACGCCTTTCACCCTCCTGCATGTTCAGGCCCCGATCACTCAAAATCTTTTTCACTCCATCTTTCCACCTCCAATTTGGTCTCCCACTTCTCCTCGTTCCCTCCACCTCTGACACATATATCCTCTTGGTCAATCTTTCCCCACTCATTCTCTCCATGTGACCAATCCATTTCAAAACACCCTCTTCTGCTCTCTCAACCACACTCTTTTTATTTCCACACATCTCTCTCACCCTTACATTACTTACTCGATCAAACCACCTCACACTACATATTGTCCTCAAACATTTCATTTCCAGCACATCAACCCTCCTGCGCACAACTCTATCCATAGCCCACGCCTCGCAACCATACAACATTGTTGGAACCACTATTCCTTCAAACACACCCATATTTGCTTTCCGAGATAATGTTCTCGACTTCGAAACATTCTTCAAGTCTCCCAGAATTTTCGCCCCCTCCCCACCCTAGGATTCACTTCCGCTTCCATGGTTCCATCCGCTGCCAGATCCACTCCCAGATATCTAAAACACTTTACTTCCTCCAGTTTTTCTCCATTCAAACTTACCTCCCAATTGACTTGACCCTCAACCCTACTGTACCTAATAACCTTGCTCTTATTCACATTTACTCTTAACTTTCTTCTTTCACACACTTAACCAAACTCAGTCACCAGCTTCTACAGTTTCTTACATGAATCAGCCACCAGCGCTGTATCATCAGCTAACAACAACTGACTCACTTCCCAAGCTCTCTCATCCACAACAGACTGCATACTTGCCCCTCTTTCCAAAACTCTTGCATTCACCTCCCTAACAACCCCATCCATAAACAAATTAAACAACCATAGAGACATCACACACCCTTGCCGCAAACCTACATTCACTGAGAACCAATCACTTTCCTCTCTTCCTACACGTACACATGCCTTACATCCTCGATAAAAACTTTTCACTGCTTCTAACAACTTGCCTCCCACACCATATATTCTTAAAACCTTCCACAGAGCATCTCTATCAACTCTATCATATGCCTTCTCCAGATCCATAAATGCTACATACAAATCCATTTGTTTTTCTAAGTATTTCTCACATACATTCTTCAAAGCAAACACCTGATCCACACATCCTCTACCACTTCTGAAACCACACTGCTCTTCCCCAATCTGATGCTCTCTACACGCCTTCACCCTTTCAATCAATACCCTCCCATATAATTTCCCAGGAATACTCAACAAACTTATACCTCTGTAATTTGAGCACTCACTCTTATCCTCTTTGTCTTTGTACAATGGCACTATGCAAGCATTCCGCCGATCCTCAGGCACCTCACCATGAATCATACATACATTAAATAGCCTTACGAACCAGTCAACAATACAGTCACCCCCTTTTTTAATAAATTCCACTGCAATACCATTCAAACCTGCTGCTTTGCCGACTTTCATCTTCCGTAAAGCTTTTACTACCTCTTCTCTATTTACCAAATCATTTTCCCTAACCCTCTCACTTTGCTCACCACCTTGACCAAGACACCCTATATCTGCCACTCTATCATCAAACACATTCAACAAACCTTCAAAATACTCACTCCATCTCCTTCTCACATCACCACTTAATCAATACCCTCTCATATAATTTTCCAGGAATACTCAACAAACTTATACCTGTGTAATTTCAGCACTCGGTTTTATCCCATTTGCCTTTGTACAATGGCACTATGCAAGCATTCCGCCAATCCTCAGGCACCTCACCATGAGTCATACATACATTAAATACCCTTACCAACCAGTCAACAATACAGTCACCCCCTTTTTTTAATAAATTCCACTGCAATACCATCCAAACCTGCTGCCATCTTCCGCAAAGCTTTTACTACCTCTTCTCTGTTTACCAAATCATTTTCCCTAACACTCTCACTTTACACACCACCTCGACCAAAACACCCTATATCTGCCACTCTATCATCAAACACATTCAACAAACCTTCAAAATACTCACTCCATCTCCTCACATCACCACCACTTGTTATCACCTCCCCATTAGCCTCCTTCACCGATGTTCTCATTTGTTCCCATATCTTACGCACTTTATTTACCTCCTTCCAAAACATCTTTTTATTCTCCCTAAAATCTAATGATACTCTCTTACCCCAACTCTCATTTGCCCTCTTTTTCACCTCTTGCACCTTTATCGTGACCTCCTGCCTCTTTCTTTTATACATCTCCCAGTCATTTGCATTATTTCCCTGCAAAAATTGTCTAAATGCCTCTCTCTTCTCTTTCATTAATAATCTTACTTCTTCATCCCACCACTCACTACCCTTTCTAATCTGCCCACCTCCCATGCTTCTCATGCCACAAGCATCTTTTGCACAAGCTATCACTGCTTCCCTAAATTCCATTCTGTACTCAGTCTCTCCTGGTACTTCCTCACACAAGTCTCCTTTCCAAGCTCACGTACTCTCACTACTCTCTTCACCCCAACATTCTCTCTTCTTTTCTGAAAACCTCTACAAATCTTCACCTTCACCTCCACAAGATAATGATCAGACATCCCTCCAGTTGCACCTGTCAGCACATTTAACATCCAAAAGTCTCTCTTTCATGTGCCTATCAATTAACATGGAATCCAACAACACTCTCTGGCCATCTCTCCTACTTACATAGGTATACTTATGTATATCTCTCTTTTTAAACCAGGTATTCCCAATCACCAGTCCTTTTTCAGCACATAAATCTACAAGCTCTTCACCATTTCCATTTACAACACTGAACACCCCATGTACACCAATTATTCCCTCAACTGCCTCATTACTCACGTTTGCATTCAAATCACCCATCACTATAACCTGGTCTCGTGCATCAGAACTACTAACACACTCACTCAGCTGCTCCCAAAACACTTGCCTCATGATCTTTCTTCTCATGCCCAAGTGCATATGCACCAATAATCACCCATCTCTCTCCATCAACTTCCAGTTTTACCCATATCAATCTAGAGTTTACTTTCTTGCACTCTATTACATACTCCCACCACTCCTGTTTCAGGAGTAGTGCTACTCCTTCCCTTGCTCTCATCCTCTCACTAACCCCTTACTTTACTCCCAAGATATTCCCAAACCACTCTTTTTAGCTGGTATTATGTTGGAATTTCCAGATGTTGGGTATGGTGTTGTGTAGTTGAAGATATCTGTAAGTTCTTGGGTTGCAAGATGGCTTTAGTATTTTATGGGAGATTTTGATATATCATCAGGGCGTGTAGTAGGAGAGTTCTAAGAGTTTTGTATCAGTGGAAGTGAAAGGTGTGTGAGCAGTTACTTATTGAAGGATTGAATGTTAATTTTGATGACATTGCTGATTAGGGATGAGGTTAGTTTGCGGGTGATTTTTGATTTCAATGGAATGGGTCAAGAGTGCTTCATGAATGGGGGCTGGAATGGTGCAATAAAAATGGACTTCCTTTAGTATGTGCCAGAGTAGGGTGCTGTGGGTCATGTGACTAACTGTGTTGTGGAAGTAATACCAATTTTTAGTCACTTTTGTAGTGATTACGTTGGTGATAGGTTTGTCTAGAGTTTAGAATTGTTCTCTAATTTCTACTGTTTGAGAGTGGTTGTCTTTTTTTTTCTTTTTTTTTTTTTTGGTGTGTAGCTTGTGGGGGACAATGTATATCTCATACTTTCCAGGAAAAAACTTTTTAGACGGTAAAGCAAGCACATTTATTTTTTCTTATTTACTGAAAACTGCTGTAACTGGGGTACATGAAATATCTAGAGAAGCCACAGTCAATGAGTTACAGTACAAGATACACTAAGAAGTACAAACAAAGAAAAGGAACCATAATCCAAACAAAATCAATGCTTGGTGATAAGCTCAGACCCTTAAAAACATTTTTATCTGGAATCTTATAAGCTAAAAATTCATTCACTGCTTACCTCAGTCCAGTCATTATGATGAATGTTGGAGCAAAGGCACTGAAACCTTCAAAAGCTATAGTTCCCATGACCGCCATCATAAGTGTCTTAAGTCGCCCTACTGCATCCGCCACACCTCCAAGCAAGAGTGCCCCTGTCATCACACCTGTCATCCATATTGTTTGCACCAAAGCCACTTTATATTTATCACTACATATCAGGTTCCACTGTGGAGACATCAGAACTCATATAAAAATAAGGAATAAAATCTGATAAAGTTTTACACTAAATAATCATTAAAACAAGAAACAAAAATACAATAAATTCATCTTTAGCATCTAAAGTCCTTCAAAATAGGAGGTTTACTGGAGGAAGTGAAGTGTTTTAGATATCTGGGAGTGGATCTGGCAGCGGATGGAACCATGGAAGCGGAAGTGGATCATAGGGTAGGGGAGGGGGCGAAAATTCTGGGAGCCTTGAAGAATGTGTGGAAGTCGAGAACATTATCTTGGAAAGCAAAAATGGGTATGTTTGAAGGAATAGTGGTTCCAACAATGTTGTATGGTTGCGAGGCGTGGGCTATGGATAGAGTTGTGCGCAGGAGGATGGATGTGCTGGAAATGAGATGTTTGAGGACAATGTGTGGTGTGAGGTGGTTTGATCGAGTAAGTAACGTAAGGGTAAGAGAGATGTGTGGAAATAAAAAGAGCGTGGTTGAGAGAGCAGAAGAGGGTGTTTTGAAATGGTTCGGGCACGTGGAGAGAATGAGTGAGGAAAGATTGACCAAGAGGATATATGTGTCGGAGGTGGAGGGAACGAGGAGAAGAGGGAGACCAAATTGGAGGTGGAAAGATGGAGTGAAAAAGATTTGTGTGATCGGGGCCTGAACATGCAGGAGGGTGAAAGGAGGGCAAGGAATAGAGTGAATTGGAGCGATGTGGTATACCGGGGTTGACGTGCTGTCAGTGGATTGAATCAAGGCATGTGAAGCGTCTGGGGTAAACCATGGAAAGCTGTGTAGGTATGTATATTTGCGTGTGTGGACGTATGTATATACATGTGTATGGGGGTGGGTTGGGCCATTTCTTTCGTCTGTTTCCTTGGGCTACCTCGCAAACGCGGGAGACAGCGGAAAAAAAAAAAAAAAAAAAAAAAAAAAGATTAAGTAATAGATGGTTGGCATGGAAAAAGTAACAACAACAGCACAGAGAGCTATCACAGTAGTGACTTTCATGTTTCTCCTTCCTGACCCAGGCTGCCTTCTTTCCTTTCTGCCTCATACTTACCAATAGGAAGAGAGGAAAAAGATTGGTTCTCAGTGAATGTAGGTTTGCGGCAGGGGTGTGTGATGTCTCCATGGTTGTTTAATTTGTTTATGGATGGGGTTGTTAGGGAGGTGAATGCAAGAGTTTTGGAAAGAGGGGCAAGTATGCAGTCTGTTGTGGATGAGAGAGCTTGGGAAGTGAGTCAGTTGTTGTTCGCGATGATACAGCGCTGGTGGCTGATTCGTGTGAGAAACTGCAGGAGCTGGTGACTGAGTTTGGTAAAGTGTGTGAAAGACGAAAGCTGAGAGTAAATGTGAATAAGAGCAAGGTTATTAGGTACAATAGGGTTGAGGGTCAAGTCAACTGGGAGGTAAGTTTGAATGGAGAAATACTGGAGGAAGTGAAGTGTTTTAGATATCTGGGAGTGGATTTGGCAGTGGATGGAACCATGGAAGCAAAAGTGAATCATACGGTTGGGGAGGGGGCAAAAGTTTTGGCAGCGTTGAAGAATGTGTGGAAGCCGAGAACATTATCTCGGAAAGCAAAAATGGGTATGTTTGAAGGAATAGTGGTTCCAACAATGTTGTATGGTTGCGAGGCGTGGGCTATAGATAGAGTTGTGCGGAGGAGGGTGGATGAGTTGGAAATGAGATGTTTGAGGACAATACGTGGTGTGAGGTGTTTTGATTGAGTAATTAATAATAGGGTAAGAGAGATGTGTGGTAATAAAGAGTGTGGTTGAGAGAGCAAAAGAGGGTGTTTTGAAATGGTTTGGTCACATGGAGAGAATGAGTGAGGAAAGACTGACCAAGAGGATATATATGTGTCAGAGGTGGAGGGAACGAGAAGTGGGAGACCAAACTGGAGGTGGAAAGATGGAGTGAAAAAGATTTTGAGTGATCGGGGCCTGAACATGCAGGAGGGTGAAATGTGTGCAAGGAATAGAGTGAATTGGAACGATGTGGTATACTGGGGTCGACGTGCTGTCAATGGATTGAACCAGGGCATGTGAAGCGTCTGGGGTAAACCATGGAAAGTTCTGTGGGGCCTGGTTGTGGAAAGGGAGCTGTGGTTTCGGTGCATCATTACATGACAGCTAGAGACTGAGTGTGAATGAATGTGGCCTTGTGTTGTCTTTTCCTAGCACTACCTCTCACACATGAGGGGTTAGGGGGTTGTTATTTCATGTGTGGCGGGGTGGCGATGGGAATGAATACAGGCTGACAGTATGAATTATGTACATGTGTATATATGTATATGTCTGTGTGTGTATATATATGTATACATTGAGATGTATAGGTAAGTATATTTGTGTGTGTAGATGTGTATGTATGTACATGTGTATGTGGGTGGGTTGGGCCATTCTTTTGTCTGTTTCCTTGTGCTGCCTCACTAACGCGGGAGACAGTGACAAAGTAAAATAAAATATGAATAAATACTTACCAATAAATATAAGATTACCAAAGTTTTTTTTCAATGTATTTGATGTCACCTGCAGTTTTGTCTCATGTTTCATGGACAACTAATAGTGAGGACTAGGAATGTTGAAGGATGTTGTGTATAATCAAGTTTCATAATAATTAGAATTCTTTGGTCTTTCATTCTTTATTATCTTTTATAACAAAAGAATGTCTGTATTATTTTATGGTGGACTAATTGGGCATAAAGATATCCTCAAATCTATCCTGGAAACCCCATATACTTAAATTCAAAAGCAGGGGGTGTCGCATAGCCTGTTGGATAGATGCCATACAGTAATTTTTTTCTTGTCAGCAGCTTTTTCATATCTACAGGGATTTTATTTCTTGCTGTAGGGACTACTGCTTGCATGTTTTAGGTGAATCATTGTCCATATCTCTGTAAGCCACAGTAGAACTGATAGCCTTCTGTCTCATTAATTCACTGGACACTATCTCTATCCAACCATCCCTTTTCATATGTCATGATGTTGCTGCCCTTTACCTGTTACAGGTATCATTTTGGCCACTGCTTGTGTACGCTGTATGTATATGTCCCTCCCATTGTGGCTTGGACCTATGGCATGCGTCCTGTAGTGATCACAACTAAATAAATGCAGAGTAATAAGCATTCCATCAATATATAAGGAAAAAATCATAATGAAACATGCCTAGTAGCAACACTGTTAACTAACACCTATAATAATGATGGTGCAACAATTTCTTGGACCTAACATGGAAAAATTTACTTTTATATTGTTGTTTAGTCATTCTGTATATGTTATGTATGTTCTTCCAAACAACCTGAAAACATGAGGGCCATTCATGTGTGGACAGAAAAATCTACCAAGATGTTAAAAGGTAAACAGTAATGTCATATGTAACTAGCCAAAACCAGGTATTGCTTCAATAGTTGCCAATCTTGCACACATATACCCAAATAAGATGTTTCTAAAACTGATCCTTTCTAGGAGTGAAAAAGCTAGGGGCCACAGTAAGTCACTTGCTGGGCCAGGTATGGCTCAGGGGCCATATGTTGTCTGTGCATACTCTTATTATCTTTAATTCCTTTCCCATTTACAAGATTTGGATCAAGTGTATACATTTACATTTTTTTTGTCAATTCTGCAAAACTGTGATCACCAGTTCTAACTTAATTTGCAGAAGAGTGAGAAGAAATGCCTTGGGTTGACTTGCTACCCTGTTACCATAACAACAAAAAGTGTAAAACAGACTGACCTCAGATGCAAAAGATTTGAAATTTGATGTGTAGATAATCTTGCAATTTTGAGACTTGTCATCAATGCACTGATTAATGAGTAGTTTACTGCTGCCTGTCTCATCTTTACCAAAACACTTGAATGTTGGCTCCAAACCTATGAAAAGATTAAAGAATGATTTTTGGAATATTTTGAAATTCATTGTAATCAACTATGTACTAAAATACATATATGCATGATGTTATCAAAATGAAATTATAAATATATGAATTCTGTACAGTTCAAGTAATTTTTCTCAGAACTATTGATCATCATATATATATATATATATATATATATATATATATATATATATATATATATATATATATATATATATATATTCTACAAAAGTATAACTGAAAAACAATTTTCCTTAGACTAAAGCCACTACTTAAAACTTTACAGTGTTATGGGAAAAGGATAAAGGAGCAAACATAAACAAAATCATGTAATTTTTTTCTACAATCTAATAAGTTTTCCCTTTTAAAATGCAGGGCAACTCATGCAGAAACCCAGACACAAACCATAATCTCATACTTGCATGCAAATTTCTACTACATAACCATCAAAATATGTATTCCTTAACTCTCTTGTTACCTTCAGCCTTAGCTAAATTTACTCAAATGTAATTCCTGTTATTATCTTCCCTTCATTATCTCCAATGCCCATACCACCTATTTACTTCTACTTATCAACACTCCTCTTCAAAACACTGTTATCTCCTTGACTTTCCAAGGTTTATGTACTCACTGGAAGATTAAAATCTCCCCTATCCCTGGGGATAGTGGAGAAAGAATACTTCCCACGCATTCCTCACATGTCGTAGAAGGCGACTAAAGGGGACAGAAGCGGGGGGCTGGAAACCCTCCCCTCCTTGTATTTTAACATTCTAAAAGGGGAAACAGAAGGAGTCATGCGGGGAGTGCTCATCCTCCTCGAAGGCTTAGATTGGGGTGTTTAAATGTGTGTGGATGTAACCAAGATGAGAACAAAGGAGAGATAGGTAGTATGTTTGAGGAAAGAAACCTGGATGTTTTGGCTCTGAGTAAAACAAAGCTCAAGGGTAAAGGGGAAGAGTGGTTTGGGAATGTCTTGAGTGTAAAGTCAGGGGTTAGTGAGAGGACAAGAGCGAGGGAAGGAGTAGCACTGCTCCTGAAACAGGAGTGGTGGGAATATGTGATAGAGCGTAAGAAAGTAAACTCTAGATTGATATGGGTAAAACTGAAAGTTGATGGAGAGAGATGGGTGATTATTGGTGCATATGCACCTGGGCATGAGAAGAAAGATCGTGAGAGGCAAGTGTTTTGGGAGCAGCTGAGTGAGTGTGTTAGTAGCTTTAATGCACGAGACCAGGTTATAGTGATGGTTGATATGAATGCAAAGGTGAGTAATGTGGCAGTTGAGGGAATAATTGGTGTACATGCGGTGTTCAGTGTTGTAAATGGAAATGGTGAAAAGCTTGTAGATTTATGTGCTGAAAAAGGACTGGTGATTGGGAATACCTGGTTTAAAAAGAGAGATATACATAAGTATACTTATGTAAGTAGGAGAGATGGCCAGAGAGTGTTGTTGGATTACATGTTAATTGATAGGCACATGAAAGAGAGACTTCTGGATGTTAATGTGCTAAGAGGTGCAACTGGAGGGATGTCTGCCCATTACCTTGTGGAGGGGAAAAGAAGAGAGAATGTTGGGGTGAAAAGAGTGGTGAGAGTAAGTGAGCTTGGGAAGGAGATTTGTCTGAGGAAATACCAGGAGAGACTGAGTACAGAATGGAAAAAGGTGAGAACAAAGAACATAAGGGGAGTGGGGAGGAATGGGATGTATTTAGGGAAGCAGTGATGGCTTGCACAAAAGATGCTTGTGGCATGAGAAGCGGTGGAGGTGGGCAGATTAGAAAGGGTAGTGAGTGGTGGGGTGAAGAAGTAAGGTTATAAGTGAAAGAGAAGAGAGAAGCATTTGGATGATTTTTGCAAAGAAATAATGCAAATGAGTGGGAGATGCATAAAAGAAAGAGGCAGGAGGTCAAGATAAAGGTGCAAGAGGTGAAAAAGAGGGCAAATGAGAGTTGGGGTGAGAGAGTATCGTTAAATTTTTCGGAGAATAAAAAGATGTTTTGGAAGGAGGTATTAAATTAAGTGCGTAAGACAAGGGAACAAATGGGAACATCAGTGAAGGGGGCTAATGGTGATAACAAGTAGTGGTGATGTGAGAAGGAGATAGAGTGAGTATTTTGAAGGTTTGTTGAATGTGTTTGATGATAGAGTGGCAGATATAGAGGGTGTTTTGGTTGAGGTGGTGTGCAAAGTGAGAGGGTTAGGGAGAATGATTTGGTAAACAGAGAAGAGGTAGTAAAAGCTTTGCAGAAGATGAAAGCCGGCAAGGCAGCGGGTTTGCATGGTATTGCGGTGGAATTTATAAAAAAAAAATGGGGTGACTATATTGTTGACAGGTTGGTAAGGTTAATTAATGTATGTATGACTTATGGTGAGGTGCCTGAGGATTGGCGGAATGCTTGCATAGTGCCACTGTACAAAGGCAAAGGGGATAAAGTGAGTGCTCAAATTACAGAGGTATAAGTTTATTGAGTATTCCTGGGAAATTATATGGGAAGGTATTGATTGAGAGGGTGAAAGCATGTACGGAGCATGAGATTGGGGAAGAGCAGTGTGGTTTCAGAAGTGGTAGAAACCATTCTTCAAAGCAAACACCTGATCCACACATCCTCTACCACTTTTGAAACCACACTGCTCTTCCCCAATCTCATGCTCTGTACATGCCTTCACCCTCTCAATCAATACCCTCCCATATAATTTCCCAGGAATACTCAGCAAACTTATACCTCTGTAATTTGAGCACTCACTTTTTTCCCCTTTGCCTTTGTACAATGGCACTATGCAAGCATTCCGCCAATCCTCAGGCACCTCACCATAAGTCATATATACATTAAATAACTTTACCAACCAGTCAACAACACAGTCACCCACTTTTTTAATAAATTCCACTGCAATACCATCCAAACCCGCCGCCTTGCTGGCTTTCATCTTTCGCAAAGCTTTCACTACCTCTTCTCTGTTTACCAAATCATTCTCCCTAACCCTCTCACTTTGCACACCACCTCGACCAAAACACCCTATATCTGCCACTCTATCATCAAACATATTCAACAAACCTTCAAAATACTCACTCCATTTCCTTCTCACATTACCACTACTTGTTATCACCTCCCCATTAGCCCCCTTCACTATAGTTCCCATTTGTTCCCTTGTCTTATGCACTTTATTTACCTCCTTCCAAAACATCTTTTTATTCTCCCTAAAATTTAATGATACTCTCTCACCCCAACTCTCATTTGCCCTCTTTTTCACCTCTTGCACCTTTCTCTTGACCTCCTGCCTCTTTCTTTTATACATCTCCCACTCATTTCCATTTTTTCCTTGCAAAAATCGTCCAAATGCCTCTCTCTTCTCTTTCACTAATAATCTTACTTCTTCATCACACCATTAAATACCCTTTCTAATCTGCCCACCTCCCACGCTTCTCATGCCACAAGCATCTTTTGCGTAAGCCATCACTGCTTCCCTAAATACATCCCATTCCTCCCCCATTCCCCTTACCTCCTTTGTTCTCACCTTTTTCCATTCTGTACTCAGTCTCTCATGGTACTTCCTCACAAATGTCTCCTTCACAAGTTCACTTACTCTCACCACTCTCTTCACCTCAACATTCTCTCTTCTTTTCGGAAAACCTCTACAAATCTTCACCTATGCCTCCACAAGATAATGATCAGACATCCCTCCAGTTGCACCTCTCAGCACATTAACATCCAAAAGTCTCTCTTTCGTGCGCCTATCAATTAACACGTAATCCATAACGCTCTCTGGCCATCTCTCCTACTTACATACGAATACTTACTTATATCTCTTTTTAAACCAGGTATTCCCAATCACCAGTCCTTTTTCAGCACATAAATCTACAAGCTCTTCACCATTTCCATTTACAACACTGAACACCCCATGTACACCAATTATTCCCTCAACTGCCACATTACTCACCTTTGCATTCAAATCACCCATCACTATAACCCGGTCTTGTGCATCAAAACTACTGACACACTCACTCATCTGCTCCCAAAACACTTGCCTCTCATGATCTTTCTTCTCATGCCCAGGTGCATATGCACCAATAATCACCCATCTCTCTCCATCAAATTTCAGTTCTACCCATATCAATCTAGAGTTTACTTTCTTACACTCTATCACATACTCCCACCACTCCTGTTTCAGAAGTAGTGCTACTCCTTCCCTTGCTCTTGTCATCTCAATAACCCCTGACTTTACTCAAGACCTTCCCAAACCACTCTTCCCCTTTACCCTTGAGCGTTTCACTCAGAGCCAAAACATCCAGGTTCCTTTCCTCAAACATACTACCTATCTCTCCTTTTTCTCATCTTGGTTACATCCACACACATTTAGACATCCCAATCTGAGTCTTCGAGGAGGATGAGCACTCCTCGTGTGACTCCTTCTTCTGTTTCCCCTTTTAGAAAGTTAAAAATACAAGGAGGGGAGGGTTTCCAGCCCCCCCACTCCTGTCCCCTTTAGTCGCCTTTTATGACGCGTGAGGAATGCGTGGGAAGTATTCTTTCTCCCCTATCCCCAGGGATAGCCTTACTTATTGACTTGATAATGATAATGTACCATATACCCTATGATTTTTGCACATTCTTCTATTTCCCATAATAGGTGTGACAAGAAATTAAAGAGATAGTTACATGCATAAAAGCAAAGCTTCTTTAACAAAGGCATGCAAATATTTTCATACTGTAATGCATTTCACATTAAAATTGATTATGGAATGTTACCATTTGCAGGATTGTTGAAAAAATTCATTCTAGCAGAATAATTAAAGATTGACAGGAAACTGAACTCATGAACTTTCATTAGGAAACTGAGGCATGGATAACAATTTTTCACTTTTTTATTTGGATGCTCTGTGAAGCTTTCTGGTCCATTTAGGAGCATATCTTTCATGATACGAATTGAAAACTAATTCTTTCATTGTCCCTTAGCTCTTCGATAAGATTTCCAGATGTTCACGTGTGCCTTAAAATTACATCTCTATCGAAAGATGATGACTGATCACTGTTTACTTGACATGTTAATTTTCAAATAATCAAACTGTCTTTCATTTATAATATATACCAGCTCAAATGATGACTTCCACTTACTATCAGCATTCCATCAAACATAAAAAACTTATATTTCCATATTTCTGATGACTATCTGTATATATAGGATTATGGGGAGTTGTGGGGTGGAGACGGAAATGGATGGGGGCAGCAAGTATGAACATGTACATTATCTTGTGGAGGTGAAGGTGAAGATTTGTAGAGGTTTTCAGAAAAGAAGAGAGAATGTTGGGGTGAGGAGAGTGGTGAGAGTATGTGAGCTTCAAAAGGAGACTTGTGTGAGGAAGTACCAGGAGAGACTGATCGCAGAATGGAAAAATGTGAGAGCAAAGGACAAAGAGGAGTGGGGGAGGAACTGGATGTATCTAGGGAATCAGTGATGGCTTGCGCAAAAGATGCTTGTGGTATGAGAAGTGTGGGAGGTGGGCAGATTAGAAAGAGTGTGAATGGTGGGATGAAGAAGTAAGATTATCAGTGAAAGAGAAGAGAGTGGCATTTGGACGATTTTTGCAGGCGAAATGGTGCAAATGACTGGGATATGTATAAAAGAAAGAGGCAAGAGGTCAAGAGAAAGGTGCAAGAGGTGAAAAAAGAGGGCAAATGAGAGTTGGGGTGAGAGAGTATCATTAAATTTTAGGGAGAATAAAAAGATGTTTTCGGAGGAGGTAAATAAAGTGCGTAAGACAAGAGAACAAATGGGAACGTCAGTGAAGGGGGCTAATGGGGAGGTAATAACAAGTAGTGGTGATGTGAAAAGATGGAGTGAGTATTTTGAAGGTTTGTTGAATGTGTTAGATGATAAGAGTGGCAGATACAGGGTGTTTTGGTTGAGGTGCTGTGCAAAGTGAGAGGGTCAGGGAGAATGGTTTGGTAAACAGAGAAGAGGTAGTGAAAGCTTTGCGGAAGATGAAAGCCAATAAGGTGGCAGGTTTGAATGGTAATGCAGTGGAATTTATTAAAAATGGGGGTGACTGTGTTGTTAACTGCTTGGTGAGGATATTCAATGTATGTATGGCATATGGTGAAGTGCCTGAGGATTGGTGGAAGGCATCCATAGTGCCGTTGTACAAAGGCAAAGGGGATAAAGGTGAATGTTCAAATGTTCAAAAGATTGTTGAGTATTCCTGGGAAATTCTATTTGAGGTTATTGATTGAGGGTGAAGGCATATACAGAGCATCAGACTGGGATAGAGCAGTGTGGTTTCAGATGTGGTAGAGGATGTGTGGATCAGGTGTTTGCTTTGAAGAATGTATATGAGAAATACTTAGAAAAACAAATGGATTTGTATGTAGCATTTGTGGATCTGGAGAAGGCATACGATAAAGTTGATATAGATGCTCTTTGGAAGATATTAAGAGCATATGGTGTGAGAGGCAAGTTGCTAGAAACAGTGAAAAGATTTATCGAAGATGTAAGGCATGTGTACGAGTAGGAAGAGAGGTAAGTAATTGGTTCCCAGTGAATGTCGGTTTGTGGCAGGGGTGTGTGATGTCTCCTTGGCTGATAAATTTGTTAATGGATGGGGTTGTTAGGGAGGTGAATGCAAGAGTTTTGGAGAGAGGGGCAAGTATGCAGTGTATTCTGGATTAGAGGACTTGGGAAGTGAGTCGGTTGTTGTTCACTGATAATACAGCACTGGTGGCTAATTCGGGTGAGAAACTGCAGAAGCTGGTGACTGAGTTTCGTAAACTATGTGAAAGAAGAAAGCTGAGAGTAAATGTAAATAAGAGCAAGGTTATTAGTTACAGTAGGGTTTAGGGACATGTCAACTGGGAGGTAAGTTTAAATGGAGAAAAACTGGAGGAAGTGAAGTGTTTTTGATATCTGGGAGTGGATTTGGCAACGGATGGAACCATGGAAGTAGAAGTGAGTCGCATGGTGGGGGAGGGGGCAAAGGATCTGGGAGCGTAGAAGAATGTGTGGAAAGCGAGAACATTTTCTCGGAAAGCAAAAATGGGTATGTTGAAGGAATAGTGGTTCCAACAATGTTGCGAGGTTGCGAAGCATGTGCTATAGATAGGGTTGTGCAGAGGATGGTGGATGTGTTGGAAATGAGATGTTTGAGGACAATATATATATATAAGGAACAATATATATATATATATATATATATATATATATATATATATATATATATATATATATATATATATATATAAGGAACAGAGGGGGCCAGGTGAGGATATTCCAAAAAAGGCCCAGTCCTTTGTTCTTAACGCTACCTCACTAACGCGGGAAATGGCGAATAGTTTAAAAGAAAAAGAAAAACATTGAGTTGTATAGGTATGCATATGTGCTTGTGCGGGAGTTTATGTATATACATGTGTATATGGGTGGGTTGGGTCATTTTTTCGTCTGTTTCTTTGCACTACCTTGCTAACATGGCAGACAAGGAATAAGTAAAATAAATTAATATATATATAATAAAATATATTTATTTATTTCGCTTTGTCGCTGTCTCCCGCATTACCGAGGTAGCGCAAGGGAACAGACGAAAGAATGGCCCAACCCACCCACATAGACATGTATACACATACAAATCCACACACACAAAAATATATACCTATACATCTCAACGTATACATATATATATATATATATATATATATATATATATATATATATATACATATACACACACAGACACATGTACATACTGCATACTGTCTGCCTTTATTCATTCCCATCGCCACCGCGCCAAACATGGAATAACAACCCCCTCCCCCCTCATGTGTACGACGTAGCACTAGGAAAAGACAACAAAGGCCCCATTCATTCACACTCATTCTCTAGCTGTCATGTAATAATGCATCGTAATATAAATATGGGGTCAGGTGAGGATATTTCCTCTAAGGCCCAGTTCTCTGTTTTTAACGCTACCTCGCTAACGTGGGAAATGGCAAATAGTATGAGAAAAAAAAAAAATATATATATATATATATATATATATATATATATATATATATATATATATATATATATATATATATATATAGGGAGGTAAATGCAAGAGTTTTGGAAAGAGGGGCAAGTATGAAGTCTGTTGGGGATGAGAGAGCTTGGGAAGTGAGTCAGTTGTTGTTCGCTGATGATACAGCGCTGGTGGCTGATTCATGTGAGAAACTGCAGAAGCTGGTGACTGAGTTTGGTAAAGTGTGTGGAAGAAGAAAGTTAAGAGTAAATGTGAATAAGAGCAAGGTTATTAGGTACAGTAGGGTTGAGGGTCAAGTCAATTGGGAGGTGAGTTTGAATGGAGAAAAACTGGGGGAAGTGAAGTGTTTTAGATATCTGGGAGTGGATCTGGCAGCGGATGGAACCATGGAAGCGCAAGTGGATCATAGGGTGGGGGAGGGGGCGAAAATTCTGGGGGCCTTGAAGAATGTGTGGAAGTTGAGAACATTATCTCGGAAAGCAAAAATGGATATGTTTGAAGGAATAGTGGTTCCAACAATGTTGTATGGTTGCGAGGCGTGGGTTATGGATAGAGTTGTGCGCAGGAGGATGGATGTGCTGGAAATGAGATGTTTGAGGACAATGTGTGGTGTGAAGTGGTTTGATCGAGTGAGTAACGTAAGGGTAAGAGAGATGTGTGGAAATAAAAAGAGCGTGGTTGAGAGAGCAGAAGAGGGTGTTTTGAAGTGGTTTGGGCACATGGAGAGAATGAGTGAGGAAAGATTGACCAAGAGGATATATGTGTCGGAGGTGGAGGGAACGAGGAGAAGAGGGAGACCAAATTGGAGGTGGAAAGATGGAGTGAAAAAGATTTTGTGTGATCGGGGCCTGAACATGCAGGAGGGTGAAAGGAGGGCAAGAAATAGAGTGAATTGGAGCAATGTGGTATACCGGGGTTGACGTGCTGTCAGTGGATTGAATCAAGGCATGTGAAGCGTCTGGGGTAAACCATGGAAAGCTGTGTAGGTATGTATATTTGCATGTGTGGACGTATCTATATACATGTGTAAGGGGGGGGTTGGGCCATTTCTTTCGTCTGTTTCCTTGCGCTACCTCGCAGACGCGGGAGACAGCGACAAAGTATAATAAAAAAAATAAAAAATATGACTCATGGTGAGGTGCCTGAGGATTGGCAGATTGCGTGCATAGTGCCATTGTATAAAGGCAAAGGGGATAAGAGTGAGTGCTCAAATTACAGAGGTATAAGTTTGTTGAGTATTCCTGGCAAATTGTATGGGAGGGTATTGATTGAGAGGGTGAAGGCATGTACAGAGCATCAGATTGGGGAAGAGCAGTGTGGTTTCAGAAGTGGTAGAGGATGTGTGGATCAGGTGTTTGCTTTGAAGAATGTATGTGAGAAATACTTAGAAAAGCAAATGGATTTGTATGTAGCATTTATGGATCTGGAGAAGGCATATGATAGAGTTGATAGAGATGCTCTGTGGAAGGTATTAAGAATATATGGTGTGGGAGGCAAGTTGTTAGAAGCAGTGAAAAGTTTTTATCGAGGATGTAAGGCATGTGTACATGTAGGAAGAGAGGAAAGTGATTGGTTCTCAGTGAATGTAAGTTTGCGGCAGGGGTGTGTGATGTCTCCATGGTTGTTTAATTTGTTTATGGATGGGGTTGTTAGGGAGGTGAATGCAAGAGTTTTGGAAAGAGGGGCAAGGATGACGTCTGTTGGGGATGAGAGAGCTTGGGAAGTGAGTCAGTTGTTGTTCGCTGATGATACAGCGCTGGTGGCTGATTCATGTGAGAAACTGCAGAAGCTGGTGACTGAGTTTGGTAAAGTGTGTGAAAGAAGAAAGTTAAGAGTAAATGTGAATAAGAGCAAGGTTATTAGGTACAGTAGGGTTGAGGGTCAGGTCAATTGGGAGGTGAGTTTGAATGGAGAAAAACTGGAGGAAGTGAAGTGTTTTAGATATCTGGGAGTGGATCTGGCAGCGGATGGAAACATGGAAGCGGAAGTGGATCATAGGGTGGGGGAGGGGGCGAAAATTCTGGGAGCCTTGAAGAATGTGTGGAAGTCGAGAACATTATCTCGGAAAGCAAAAATGGGTATGTTTGAAGGAATAGTGGTTCCAACAATGTTGTATGGTTGCGAGGCGTGGACTATGGATAGAGTTGTGCGCAGGAGGATGGATGTGCTGTTAATGAGATGTTTGAGGACAATGTATGGTGTGAGGTGGTTTGATCGAGTAAGTAACGTAAGGGTAAGAGAGATGTGTGGAAATAAAAAGAGCGTGGTTGAGAGAGCAGAAGAGGGTGTTTTGAAATGGTTTGGTCACATGGAGAGAATGAGTGAGGAAAGATTGACCAAGAGGATATTATATGTGTCGGAGGTGGAGGGAACAAGGAGAAGAGGGAGACCAAATTGGAGGTGGAAAGATGGAGTGAAAAAGATTTTGTGTGATCGGGGCCTGAACATGCAGGAGGGTGAAAGGAGGGCAAGGAATAGAGTGAATTGGAGCGATGTGGTATACCGGGGTTGACGTGCTGTCAGTGGATTGAATCAAGGCATGTGAAGCGTCTGGGGTAAACCATGGAAAGCTGTGTAGGTATGTATATTTGCGTGTGTGGACGTATGTATATACATGTGTATGGGGGGGGTTGGGCCATTTCTTTCATCTTTTTCCTTGCGCTACCTCGCAAACGCGGGAGACAGCGTCAAAGCAAAAAAAAAAAAAAAAAAAAATATATATATATATATATATATATATAGTGAGTAGTGTAGTAGGGTAGTGAGTGGTGGGATGAAGAAGTAAGAGTATTAGTGAAAGAGAAGAGAGAGGCATTTGGACGATTTTTGCAGGGAAAAAATGAAATTGATTGGGAGACGTATAAAAGAAAGAGACAGGAGGTCAAGAGAAAGGTGCAAGAGGTGAAAAAAAGGGAAAATGAGAGTTGGGGTGAGAGAGTATCATTAAATTTTAGGGAGAATAAAAAGATGTTCTGGAAGGAGGTAAATAAAGTGCGTAAGACAAGGGAGCAAATGGGAACTTCAGTGAAGGGCGCAAATGGGGAGGTGATAACAAGTAGTGGTGATGTGAGAAGGAGATGGAGTGAGTATTTTGAAGGTTTGTTGAATGTGTTAGATGATAAGAGTGGCAGATACAGGGTGTTTTGGTTGAGGTGCTGTGCAAAGTGAGAGGGTCAGGGAGAATGGTTTGGTAAACAGAGAAGAGGTAGTGAAAGCTTTGCGGAAGATGAAAGCCAATAAGGTGGCAGGTTTGAATGGTAATGCAGTGGAATTTATTAAAAATGGGGGTGACTGTGTTGTTAACTGCTTGGTGAGGATATTCAATGTATGTATGGCATATGGTGAAGTGCCTGAGGATTGGTGGAAGGCATCCATAGTGCCGTTGTACAAAGGCAAAGGGGATAAAGGTGAATGTTCAAATGTTCAAAAGATTGTTGAGTATTCCTGGGAAATTCTATTTGAGGTTATTGATTGAGGGTGAAGGCATATACAGAGCATCAGACTGGGATAGAGCAGTGTGGTTTCAGATGTGGTAGAGGATGTGTGGATCAGGTGTTTGCTTTGAAGAATGTATATGAGAAATACTTAGAAAAACAAATGGATTTGTATGTAGCATTTGTGGATCTGGAGAAGGCATACGATAAAGTTGATATAGATGCTCTTTGGAAGATATTAAGAGCATATGGTGTGAGAGGCAAGTTGCTAGAAACAGTGAAAAGATTTATCGAAGATGTAAGGCATGTGTACGAGTAGGAAGAGAGGTAAGTAATTGGTTCCCAGTGAATGTCGGTTTGTGGCAGGGGTGTGTGATGTCTCCTTGGCTGATAAATTTGTTAATGGATGGGGTTGTTAGGGAGGTGAATGCAAGAGTTTTGGAGAGAGGGGCAAGTATGCAGTGTATTCTGGATTAGAGGACTTGGGAAGTGAGTCGGTTGTTGTTCACTGATAATACAGCACTGGTGGCTAATTCGGGTGAGAAACTGCAGAAGCTGGTGACTGAGTTTCGTAAACTATGTGAAAGAAGAAAGCTGAGAGTAAATGTAAATAAGAGCAAGGTTATTAGTTACAGTAGGGTTTAGGGACATGTCAACTGGGAGGTAAGTTTAAATGGAGAAAAACTGGAGGAAGTGAAGTGTTTTTGATATCTGGGAGTGGATTTGGCAACGGACGGAACCATGGAAGTAGAAGTGAGTCGCATGGTGGGGGAGGGGGCAAAGGATCTGGGAGCGTAGAAGAATGTGTGGAAAGCGAGAACATTTTCTCGGAAAGCAAAAATGGGTATGTTGAAGGAATAGTGGTTCCAACAATGTTGCGAGGTTGCGAAGCATGTGCTATAGATAGGGTTGTGCAGAGGATGGTGGATGTGTTGGAAATGAGATGTTTGAGGACAATATATATATATAAGGAACAATATATATATATATATATATATATATATATATATATATATATATATATATATATATATATATAAGGAACAGAGGGGGGCCAGGTGAGGATATTCCAAAAAAGGCCCAGTCCTTTGTTCTTAACGCTACCTCGCTAACGCGGGAAATGGCGAATAGTTTAAAAGAAAAAGAAAAACATTGAGTTGTATAGGTATGCATATGTGCTTGTGCGGGAGTTTATGTATATACATGTGTATATGGGTGGGTTGGGTCATTTTTTCGTCTGTTTCTTTGCACTACCTTGCTAACATGGCAGACAAGGAATAAGTAAAATAAATTAATATATATATAATAAAATATATTTATTTATTTCGCTTTGTCGCTGTCTCCCGCATTACCGAGGTAGCGCAAGGGAACAGACGAAAGAATGGCCCAACCCACCCACATAGACATGTATACACATACAAATCCACACACACAAAAATATATACCTATACATCTCAACGTATACATATATATATATATATATATATATATATATATATATATATATATATATATATATATATATATACATATACACACACAGACACATGTACATACTGCATACTGTCTGCCTTTATTCATTCCCATCGCCACCGCGCCAAACATGGAATAACAACCCCCTCCCCCCTCATGTGTACGACGTAGCACTAGGAAAAGACAACAAAGGCCCCATTCATTCACACTCATTCTCTAGCTGTCATGTAATAATGCATCGTAATATAAATATGGGGTCAGGTGAGGATATTTCCTCTAAGGCCCAGTTCTCTGTTTTTAACGCTACCTCGCTAACGTGGGAAATGGCAAATAGTATGAGAAAAAAAAAAAAAAAAAAATATATATATATATATATATATATATATATATATAGGGAGGTAAATGCAAGAGTTTTGGAAAGAGGGGCAAGTATGAAGTCTGTTGGGGATGAGAGAGCTTGGGAAGTGAGTCAGTTGTTGTTCGCTGATGATACAGCGCTGGTGGCTGATTCATGTGAGAAACTGCAGAAGCTGGTGACTGAGTTTGGTAAAGTGTGTGGAAGAAGAAAGTTAAGAGTAAATGTGAATAAGAGCAAGGTTATTAGGTACAGTAGGGTTGAGGGTCAAGTCAATTGGGAGGTGAGTTTGAATGGAGAAAAACTGGGGGAAGTGAAGTGTTTTAGATATCTGGGAGTGGATCTGGCAGCGGATGGAACCATGGAAGCGCAAGTGGATCATAGGGTGGGGGAGGGGGCGAAAATTCTGGGGGCCTTGAAGAATGTGTGGAAGTCGAGAACATTATCTCGGAAAGCAAAAATGGATATGTTTGAAGGAATAGTGGTTCCAACAATGTTGTATGGTTGCGAGGCGTGGGCTATGGATAGAGTTGTGCGCAGGAGGATGGATGTGCTGGAAATGAGATGTTTGAGGACAATGTGTGGTGTGAAGTGGTTTGATCGAGTGAGTAACGTAAGGGTAAGAGAGATGTGTGGAAATAAAAAGAGCGTGGTTGAGAGAGCAGAAGAGGGTGTTTTGAAGTGGTTTGGGCACATGGAGAGAATGAGTGAGGAAAGATTGACCAAGAGGATATATGTGTCGGAGGTGGAGGGAACGAGGAGAAGAGGGAGACCAAATTGGAGGTGGAAAGATGGAGTGAAAAAGATTTTGTGTGATCGGGGCCTGAACATGCAGGAGGGTGAAAGGAGGGCAAGAAATAGAGTGAATTGGAGCAATGTGGTATACCGGGGTTGACGTGCTGTCAGTGGATTGAATCAAGGCATGTGAAGCGTCTGGGGTAAACCATGGAAAGCTGTGTAGGTATGTATATTTGCGTGTGTGGACGTATCTATATACATGTGTAAGGGGGGGGTTGGGCCATTTCTTTCGTCTGTTTCCTTGCGCTACCTCGCAGACGCGGGAGACAGCGACAAAGTATAATAAAAAAAATAAAAAATATGACTCATGGTGAGGTGCCTGAGGATTGGCAGATTGCGTGCATAGTGCCATTGTATAAAGGCAAAGGGGATAAGAGTGAGTGCTCAAATTACAGAGGTATAAGTTTGTTGAGTATTCCTGGCAAATTGTATGGGAGGGTATTGATTGAGAGGGTGAAGGCATGTACAGAGCATCAGATTGGGGAAGAGCAGTGTGGTTTCAGAAGTGGTAGAGGATGTGTGGATCAGGTGTTTGCTTTGAAGAATGTATGTGAGAAATACTTAGAAAAGCAAATGGATTTGTATGTAGCATTTATGGATCTGGAGAAGGCATATGATAGAGTTGATAGAGATGCTCTGTGGAAGGTATTAAGAATATATGGTGTGGGAGGCAAGTTGTTAGAAGCAGTGAAAAGTTTTTATCGAGGATGTAAGGCATGTGTACATGTAGGAAGAGAGGAAAGTGATTGGTTCTCAGTGAATGTAGGTTTGCGGCAGGGGTGTGTGATGTCTCCATGGTTGTTTAATTTGTTTATGGATGGGGTTGTTAGGGAGGTGAATGCAAGAGTTTTGGAAAGAGGGGCAAGGATGACGTCTGTTGGGGATGAGAGAGCTTGGGAAGTGAGTCAGTTGTTGTTCGCTGATGATACAGCGCTGGTGGCTGATTCATGTGAGAAACTGCAGAAGCTGGTGACTGAGTTTGGTAAAGTGTGTGAAAGAAGAAAGTTAAGAGTAAATGTGAATAAGAGCAAGGTTATTAGGTACAGTAGGGTTGAGGGTCAAGTCAATTGGGAGGTGAGTTTGAATGGAGAAAAACTGGAGGAAGTGAAGTGTTTTAGATATCTGGGAGTGGATCTGGCAGCGGATGGAAACATGGAAGCGGAAGTGGATCATAGGGTGGGGGAGGGGGCGAAAATTCTGGGAGCCTTGAAGAATGTGTGGAAGTCGAGAACATTATCTCGGAAAGCAAAAATGGGTATGTTTGAAGGAATAGTGGTTCCAACAATGTTGTATGGTTGCGAGGCGTGGACTATGGATAGAGTTGTGCGCAGGAGGATGGATGTGCTGTTAATGAGATGTTTGAGGACAATGTATGGTGTGAGGTGGTTTGATCGAGTAAGTAACGTAAGGGTAAGAGAGATGTGTGGAAATAAAAAGAGCGTGGTTGAGAGAGCAGAAGAGGGTGTTTTGAAATGGTTTGGTCACATGGAGAGAATGAGTGAGGAAAGATTGACCAAGAGGATATTATATGTGTCGGAGGTGGAGGGAACAAGGAGAAGAGGGAGACCAAATTGGAGGTGGAAAGATGGAGTGAAAAAGATTTTGTGTGATCGGGGCCTGAACATGCAGGAGGGTGAAAGGAGGGCAAGGAATAGAGTGAATTGGAGCGATGTGGTATACCGGGGTTGACGTGCTGTCAGTGGATTGAATCAAGGCATGTGAAGCGTCTGGGGTAAACCATGGAAAGCTGTGTAGGTATGTATATTTGCGTGTGTGGACGTATGTATATACATGTGTATGGGGGGGGTTGGGCCATTTCTTTCATCTTTTTCCTTGCGCTACCTCGCAAACGCGGGAGACAGCGTCAAAGCAAAAAAAAAAAAAAAAAAAAATATATATATATATATATATATATAGTGAGTAGTGTAGTAGGGTAGTGAGTGGTGGGATGAAGAAGTAAGAGTATTAGTGAAAGAGAAGAGAGAGGCATTTGGACGATTTTTGCAGGGAAAAAATGAAATTGATTGGGAGACGTATAAAAGAAAGAGACAGGAGGTCAAGAGAAAGGTGCAAGAGGTGAAAAAAAGGGAAAATGAGAGTTGGGGTGAGAGAGTATCATTAAATTTTAGGGATAAATTTTAGGGAGAATAAAAAGATGTTCTGGAAGGAGGTAAATAAAGTGCGTAAGACAAGGGAGCAAATGGGAACTTCAGTGAAGGGCGCAAATGGGGAGGTGATAACAAGTAGTGGTGATGTGAGAAGGAGATGGAGTGAGTATTTCGAAGGTTTGTTGAATGTGTTTGATGATAGAGTGGCAGATATAGGGTGTTTTGGTCGAGGAGGTGTGCAAAGTGCGAGGGTTGGGGAAAATGATTTGGTAAACAGAGAAGAGGTAGTAAAAGCTTTGCGGAAGATGAAAGCCGGCAAGGCAGCAGGTTTGGATGGTATTGCAGTGGAATTTATTAAAAAAGGGGGTGACTGTATTGTTGACTGGTTGGTAAGGTTATTTAATGTATGTATGACTCATGGTGAGGTGCCTGAGGATTGGCGGAATGCGTGCATAGTGCCGTTGTACAAAGGCAAAGGGGATAAGAGTGAGTGCTCAAATTACAGAGGTATAAGTTTGTTGAGTATTCCTGGCAAATTATATGGGAGAGTATTGATTGAGAGGGTGAAGGCATGTACAGAGCATCAGATTGGGGAAGAGCAGTGTGGTTTCAGAAGTGGTAGAGGATGTGTGGATCAGGTGTTTGCTTTGAAGAATGTATGTGAGAAATACTTAGAAAAGCAAATGGATTTGTATGTAGCATTTATGGATCTGGAGAAGGCATATGATAGAGTTGATAGAGATGCTCTGTGGAAGGTATTAAGAATATGCAAAGTGTGTGGGGCCTGGATGTGGAAAGGGAGCTGTGGTTTCGGTGCATTATTACATGACAGCTAGAGACTGAGTGTGAACGAATGGGGCCTTTGGTGTCTTTCCTAGGGCTATCTCACACACATGAGGGGGGAGGGGGTTGTTATTCCATGTGTGGCGAAGTGGCGATGGGAACAAATAAAGGCAGAAGTATGAATTATGTACATGTGTATATATGTATATGTCTGCGTGTGTATATATATGTGTACATTGAGATGTATAGGTATGTATATTGTGCGTGTGTGGACATGTATGTATATACATGTGTATGTGGGCGGGTTGGGCCATTCTTTCGTCTGTTTCCTTGCGCTACCTCGCTAACGCGGGAGACAGCGACAAAGCAAAATAAATAAATAATTGATTAAGAGGATGAAGGCATGTACAGAGCATCAGATTGGGGAAGAGCAGTGTTGTTTCAGAAGTGGTAGAGGATGTGTGGATCAGGTGTTTGCTTTGAAGAATATATGTGAGAAATACTTAGAAAAGCAAATGGATTTGTATGTAGCATTTATGGATCTGGAGAAGGCATATGATAGAGTTGATAGAGATGCTCTGTGGAAGGTATTAAGAATATATGGTGTGGGAGGCAAGTTGTTAGAAGCAGTGAAAAGTTTTTATCGAGGATGTAAGGCATGTGTACGTGTAGGAAGAGAGGAAAGTGATTGGTTCTCAGTGAATGTAGGTCTGCGGCAGGGGTGTGTGATGTCTCCATGGTTGTTTAATTTGTTTATGGATGGGGTTGTTAGGGAGGTGAATGCAAGAGTTTTGGAAAGAGGGGCAAGTATGAAGTCTGTTGGGGATGAGAGAGCTTGGGAAGTGAGTCAGTTGTTGTTCGCTGATGATACAGCGCTGGTGGCTGATTCATGTGAGAAACTGCAGAAGCTGGTGACTGAGTTTGGTAAAGTGTGTGAAAGAAGAAAGTTAAGAGTAAATGTGAATAAGAGCAAGGTTATTAGGTACAGTAGGGTTGAGGGTCAAGTCAATTGGGAGGTGAGTTTGAATGGAGAAAAACTGGAGGAAGTGAAGTGTTTTAGATATCTGGGAGTGGATCTGGCAGCGGATAGAAACATGGAAGCGGAAGTGGATCATAGGGTGGGGGAGGGGGCGAAAATTCTGGGAGCCTCTAAGAATGTGTGGAAGTCGAGAACATTATCTCGGAAAGCAAAAATGGGTATGTTTGAAGGAATAGTGGTTCCAACAATGTTGTATGGTTGCGAGGCGTGGACTATGGATAGAGTTGTGCGCAGGAGGATGGATGTGCTGGAAATGAGATGTTTGAGGACAATGTGTGGTGTGAGGTGGTTTGATCAAGTAAGTAACGTAAGGGTTAGAGAGATGTGTGGAAATAAAAAGAGCGTGGTTGAGAGAGCAGAAGAGGGTGTTTTGAAATGGTTTGGTCACATGGAGAGAATGAGTGAGGAAAGATTGACCAAGGGGATATATGTGTCGGAGGTGGAGGGAACGAGGAGAAGAGGGAGACCAAATTGGAGGTGGAAAGATGGAGTGAAAAAGATTTTGTGTGATCGGGGCCTGAACATGCAGGAGGGTGAAAGGAGGGCAAGGAATAGAGTGAATTGGAGCGATGTGGTATACCGGGGTTGACGAGCTGTCAGTGGATTGAATCAAGGCATGTGAAGCGTCTGGGGTAAACCATGGAAAGCTGTGTAGGTATGTATATTTGCGTGTGTGGACGTATGTATATACATGTGTATGGGGGTGGGTTGGGCCATTTCTTTCGTCTGTTTCCTTGCGCTACCTCGCAAACGCGGGAGACAGCGACAAAGCAAAAAAAAAAAAAAAAAAAAAAAATATATATATATATATATATATATATATATATATATATATATATATATATATATATAGTGAACTGGAACGATTTGGTATACCGGGGTCGACGTGCTGTCAGTGGATTGAACCAGGGCATGTGAAGCGTCTAGGGTAAGCCATAGTAAGTTTTGTGGGGCCTGGATGTGGAAAGGGAGCTGCGGTTTCGGTGCATTATACATGGCAGCTAGAGACTGAGTGTGAACGAATGTGGCCTTTGTTGTCTTTTCCTAGCGCTACCTCATGTGTGGCGGGGTGGCGACGGGAATGAACAAAGGCAGCAAGTTTGAATATGTACATGTGTATATATGTGTGTGTGTGTGTATACGTATGTAAACGTTGAAATGTATAGGTATGTATATGTGCGTGTGTGGGCGTGTATTTATATACATGTATATATGGGTGGGTTGGGACATTCTTTCGTTTGTTTCCTTGCGCTACCTCGCTAACGTGGGAGACAGCGACAAAGTATGATAAAAAAAAAATATATATATATATATATATATATATATATATATATATATATATATATATATTTGAGGAAGAGCAGTGTGGTTTCAGAAGTGGTAGAGGATGTGTGGATCAGGTGTTTGCTTTGAAGAATGTTTGTGAGAAATACTCAGAAAAGCAAATGGATTTGTATGTAGCATTTATGGATCTGGAGAAGGCATATGATAGAGTTGATAGAGATGCTCTCTGGAAGGTATTAAGAATATATGGTGTGGGAGGCAAGTTGTTAGAAGCAGTGAAAAGTTTTTATCGAGGATGTAGGGCATGTGTAAGTGTAGGAAGAGAGGAAAGTGATTGGTTCTCAGTAAATGTAGGTTTGCGGCAGGGGTGTGTGATGTCTCCATGGTTGTTTAATTTGTTTATGGATGGGGTTGTTAGGGAGGTGAATGCAAGAGTTTTGGAAAGAGGGGCAAGTATGAAGTCTGTTGTGGATGAGAGAGCTTGGGAAGTGAGTCAGTTGTTGTTCGCTGATGATACAGCGCTGGTGGCTGATTCATGTGAGAAACTGCAGAAGCTGGTGACTGAGTTTGGTAAAGTGTGTGAAAGAAGAGAGTTAAGAGTAAATGTGAATAAGAGCAAGGTTATTAGGTACAGTAGGGTTGAGGGTCAAGTCAATTGGGAGGTAAGTTTGAATGGAGAAAAACTGGAGGAAGTAAAGTGTTTTAGATATTTGGGAGTGGATCTGGCAGCGGATGGGACCATGGAAGCGGAAGTGAATCATAGGATGGGGGAGGGGGCGAAAATCCTGGGAGCCTTGAAGAATGTGTGGAAGTCGAGAACATTATCTCGGAAAGCAAAAACGGGTATGTTTGAAGGAATAGTGGTTCCAACAATGTTTTATGGTTGCGAGGCGTGGGTTATGGATAGAGTTGTGCGCAGGAGGGTGGATGTGCTGGAAATGAGATGTTTGAGGACAATGTGTGGTGTGAGGTGGTTTGATTGAGTAAGTAATGTAAGGGTAAGAGAGAGGTGTGGAAGCGTTGAGAGAGCAGAAGAGGGTGTTTTGAAATGGTTTGGGCACATGGAGAGAATGAGTGAGGAAAGATTGACCAAGAGGATATATGTGTCGGAGGTGGAGGGAACGAGGAGAAGTGGGAGACGAAATTGGAGGTGGAAAGATGGAGTGAAAAAGATTTTATGTGATCAGGGCCTGAACATGCAGGAGGGTGAAAGGAAGGCAAGGAATAGAGTGAATTGGATCGATGTGGTATACCAGGGTTGACGTGCTGTCAGTGGATTGAATCAGGGCATGTGAAGAGTCTGGGGTAAACCATGGAAAGTTGTGTGGGGCCTGGATGTGGAAAGGGAGCTGTGGTTTCGGGCATTATTGCGTGGCAGCTAGAGACTGAGTGTGAACGAATGGGGCCTTTGTTGTCTTTTCCTAGTGCTACCTCGCACACATGAGGGGGGAGGGGGATGGTATTCCATGTGTGGCGAGGTGGCGATGGGAGTGAATGGGGGCAGACAGTGTGAATTGAGTGCATGGGTATATATGTATGTGTCTGTGTATGTATATATATGTGTACATTGAGATGTATAGGTATGTATATTTGCGTGTGTGGAAGTTTGTGTGTGTATACATTGTGTATGGGGGTGGGTTGGGCCATTTCTTTCGTCTGTTTCCTTGCGCTACCTCGCAAACGCGGGAGACAGCGGAAAAAAAAAAATATTCCTGGTAAATTATATGGGAGGGTATTGATTGAGAGGGTGAAGGCATGTACAGAGCATCAGATTGGGGTAGAGCAGTGTGGTTTCAGAAGTGGTAGAGGATGTGTGGATCAGGTATTTGCTTTGAAGAATGTTTGTGAGAAATACTTAGAAAAGCAAATGGATTTGTATGTAGCATTTATGGATCTGGAGAAGGCATATGACAGAGTTGATAGAGATGCTCTGTGGAAGGTACTAAGAATATATGGTGTGGGAGACATGTTGTTAGAAGCAGTGAAAAGTTTTTATCGAGGATGTAAGGCATGTGTACGTGTAGGAAGAGAGGAAAGTGAGTGGTTCTCAGTGAATGTAGGTTTGCAGCAGGGGTGTGTGATGTCTCCATGGTTGTTTAATTTGTTTATGGATGGCGTTGTTAGGGAGGTAAATGCAAGAGTTTTGGAAAGAGGGGCAAGTATGAAGTCTGTTGTGGATGAGAGAGCTTGGGAAGTGAGTCAGTTGTTGTTCGCTGATGATACAGCGCTGGTGGCTGATTCATGTGAGAAACTGCAGAAGCTGGTGACTGAATTTGGTAAAGTGTGTGAAAGAAGAAAGTTAAGAGTAAATGTGAATAAGAGCAAGGTTATTAGGTACAGTAGGGTTGAGGGTCAACTCAATTGGGGGGTAAGTTTGAATGGAGAAAAACTGGAGGAAGTAAAGTGTTTTAGATATCTGGGAGTGGATCTGGCAGCGGATGGAACCATGGAAGCGGAAGTGAATCATAGGGTGGGGGAGGGGGCGAAAATCCTGGGAGCCTTGAAGAATGTGTGGAAGTCGAGAACATTATCTCGGAAAGCAAAAATGGCTATGTTTGAAGGAATAGTGGTTCCAACAATGTTGTACGGTTGCGAGGTGTGGGCTATAGATAGAGTTGTGCAGAGGAGGGTGGATGTGCTGGAAATGAGATGTTTGAGGACAATATGTGGTGTGAGGTGGTTTGATCGAGTAAGTAATGTAAGGGTAAGAGAGACGTGTGGAAATAAGAAGAGCGTGGTTGAGAGAGCAGAAGAGGGTGTTTTGAAATGGTTTGGGCATATGGAAAGAATGAGTGAGGAAAGATTGACCAAGAGGATATAAGTGTCGGAGGTGGAGGGAATGAGAAGTGGGAGACCAAACTGGAGGTGGAAAGATGAAGCGAAAAAGATTTTGAGTAATCAGGCCCTGAACATGCAGGAGGGTGAAAGGCGGGCAAGGAATAGAGTGAATTGGATCAATGTGGTATACCGGGGTCGACGTGCTGTCAATGGATTGAATTAGGGCATGTGAAGTGTCTGGGGTAAGCCATGGAAAGCTTTGTGGGGCCTGGATGTGGAAAGGGAGCTGCGGTTTCGGGCATTATTGCATGACAGCTAGAGACTGAGTGTGAACGAATGGGGCCTTTGTTGTCTTTTCCTAGCGCTACCTCGCACACATCAGGGGGGAGGGGGATGTTATTCCATGTGTGGCGAGGTGGCGATGGGAATGAATAAAGGCAGACAGTGCGAATTTTGTGCAGGTGTATGTATGTATATGTCTGTGTGTGTATATATATGTGTACATTGAGATGTATGGGTATGTATATTTGCGTGTGTGGACGAGTATGTATATTCATGTGTATGGGGTGGGTTTGGCCATTTCTTTCGTTTGTTTCCTTGCACTACCTCGCAAACGCAGGAGACAGCGACAAAGCAAAAAAAAAAAAATAATAATAATAATAATAATATATATATATATATATATATATATATATATATATATATATATATATATATATATATATATGGTGTGGGAGGCAAGTTGTTAGAAGCAGTTAAAAGTTTTTATCAAGGATGTAAGGCATGTGTACGTGTAGGAAGAGAGAAAAGTGATTGGTTCTCAGTGAATGTAGGTTTGCGGAAGGGGTGTGTGATGTCTCCATGATTGTTTAATTTGTTTATGGATGGGGTTGTTAGGGAGGTGAATGCAAGAGTTTTGGAAAGACGGGCAAGTATGAAGTCTGTTGTGGATGAGAGAGCTTGGGAAGTGAGTCAGTTGTTGTTCGCTGATGATACAGCGCTGGTGGCTGATTCATGTGAGAAACTACAGAAGCTGGTGACTGAGTTTGGTAAAGTGTGTGAAAGAAGAAAGTTAAGAGTAAATGTGAATAAGAGCAAGGTTATTAGGTACAGTAGGGTTGAGGGTCAAGTCAACTGGGAGGTGAGTTTGAATGGAGAAAAACTGGAGGAAGTGAAGTGTTTTAGATATCTGGGAGTGGATCTGGCAGCGGATGGAACCATGGAAGCGGAAGTGGATCATAGGGTGGGGGAGGGGGCGAAAATTCTGGGAGCCTTGAAGAATGTGTGGAAGTCGAGAACATTATCTCGGAGAGCAAAAATGGGTATGTTTGAAGGAATAGTGGTTCCAACAATGTTGTATGGTTGCGAGGCGTGGACTATGGATAGAGTTGTGCGCAGGAGGATGGATGTGCTGGAAATGAGATGTTTGAGGACAATGTGTGGTGTGAGGTGGTTTGATCGAG